>NW_007737241.1:48738-55281 GCF_000696425.1 Galeopterus variegatus | reverse complement strand
AAGAAAAAGAAAAAAAGAAAAAAAAAAAGGGTTCCCAAAAAAATTGATATCATTAAAGTATTATAAACAAAATGTGTGTGTCTTTACAAAAAATCAAATTGAGATTCATTTAGATGAATTAAAGTACTTTTAGGCTGTCTTCTATATCCTCTCACAGACATAAAAAGAAAAGAATTAAAAAAAAAAAAACTAAGATAAATTAGTGGTTTTCCAAATTCAAAATAACTCAATTGTCATGGAACTACCATCTGTTATATATACAGAGTACCATACCTGTCTGCAATGAGTTTTTGGCTCCTTTATTATATAATCATTTCATAAGTATTTATTTACAGTCAATAAGGCATTATGTCTTATTTCAAATTACATCAAATAATAAGATAAAAAGACAAAATTCAAACCTTAAAATACAACCCTAAGTAAACCTGAAACTTCAAAAAACATATTCTTTCTTTCCCCAGAGAAAACAACCAACCAATGCCTTAGGCTATCTTGTGTCCCTCAGTGTGTCTTAATGACAAGTACAAAGATAATCAAGAAAAGAAGCTGAGTTAATGTCTGTCACACCATACTGCAATAACCAGTATCTTAAAGTGACCTATCCTGAGGTAGTAAATTTCTAATCTGACCAAATAAGCAAACATTGTTTTCCCTCACCATTCACTAAATAGCCCTTTTTCAAATGTGTAAACAGTTGCTACCCAGTTTTCACGATCTCATCTGAATAAGAGATGACCATCATACATGAAAGGTCAACGGTCAACCTATTAATCCGCAATCACCAAATAAACTGATAATTAACATAGCACTAAACACTTTAAAGTATGTATGTGTACATCCATGCACATACACCTTCCCAAAAGACAGGCTCTTTTTAGCTAGCATGGCTGAAAGTCAGACTTAAGGACAAACACCTACTGACATTGGAGTAACCCAAGAGGTCATCTTTGGAAATCCAATACTCTCAATGTCAGAGGCAGGGTGGGCCACTAAAGATAAACTACAGACTTCAGAAGTATCTACAGCATTAAAAAAAAAAAAGAAAAGAAAAAAAGTAACTTGATTATATTAACACAATCCAAAGTTTAATTTTTAAAAAATATTTTTAAAAAATTTAGCACCGAAAGAACTCAGTTCTTCAAACCTTAAGGATCCATTCATCCCTTCACTCATTCAACAAATATTTATTAAGTGTTTTCCAAGTGTCAGGCACTATCCAAAAGACACTACAAGCATGCACTCAAAAAATTTAGAACAGAAGGACACAACTATGAGGAGTCTTCAAAAAGTTAATGGAAAGGTTTGTATTACCTTTTAATTCTATTTTTCCATGAACTTTTTGAAGTGCCCTTACATTTGCAAGGAAGCCATAAGCCATACAAGCAATAAGGACACCAATTTAAAAGTTTTAAGGAAGACACAGTTTCCAACCTCTTACTATTTTTTCCAAATTAATCTTTAAAGCTTCAGTTTTTCTTTCCCATTGTTAAACACCAATTATAACTTCATTTCTTTTATTGTTTTCTTTCTTGTATAGATATTTCTTTGTGCCGGTCCCGGTCCAGTACGGGGGCGACACTAAGGGTTGCGAACCGTTGCCGGACACGAAAAAAGGAAATAAATAAATAAATAAATAAATAAATAGATAGATATTTCTGTTTTCTTTCTTGTATAGATATTTCTTTGTGCCGGTCCCGGTCCAGTACGGGGGCGACACTGAGGGTTGCGAACCGTTGCCGGACACGAAAAAAGGAAATAAATAAATAAATAAATAAATAAATAAATAGATAGATATTTCTTTGGAAGCATAATCATTAACATCAGATGGCTCGGAAACAGATTTCCCAAAAGAAAATTAAAAGGCTAGTTCACTGAGCTGATTTAAGAAAAGATTTTAAGTTAGGTTTCAATGAAGTTTCACAGAGAACTCAAATAGCAAATCTGAACTGAAACAGTACCATCACCTTTTTGGATAGTCCCCCAAAATCTTTAGTAGATTTCATCACAGCTGTAATAATTTGTGTAATATCTGTTAGCTCTATGAAAGCAGGGGCTGAGTCTGTCTTATTTACTGCTAGTTCAAGAAAGACTAGCATGGTACATAATGCACAGTAATTCCTCAAAAAATATTTGTTGATTTAAGTACAAATTCTTTAATACTAGTAGAGTTAATAATAAATAACTTCTTAAAAATTATTTTGCATCTATGTGAAATAGTACACTATTGATCATTTATGCCTGCTGCTGCCAGTCCAGCTAATGTTAAGAAAAGAAAAATATTAATGGGGAAAAGGAGTTTATGAAAGAGCAAAATTAAGCCTTTAATTTATATCTTTTTGCAGTTAAAATTAATAAACTTTGGAAAGTACTTTTAATGGTTAATAAGTTTTCAGAGAACAAAACTACAATTTTTCAGCTTTCAACAGCTAGCTACCTAAGTCATGAAATGTTTGCAGCCAACATAAAGGTCTCATTGTTATACATGAGTCAGGTATAGACTTCTGTCGAACTAAGAGATTTGTTAATAGTTTCTTCATAGAAATTTCTATGAATTTTTAAAATTTTCATTGATTTTGATTTTTGTCAATGTTTAATAAAACCTAGACTTTTTATAAAGCTTAGAGAAGATTTCATTGAACTGATAAAAAGAAGAAATTGTACGAAAATAAAATATAAAAACTTTTTAAAAAAAGAAATGGCATAGGAAATCTTTCAGTTTATTTTTTCTAAATGGTATACTACTAGGATATTATCTTCAGTGACTCTATGTTAACTAGTTAGAACTAGGACAAGGTCACTAGCTTGACTAGTAAGTCAAAAATCAGTATCTGATAAAAGTGGCAAAGGTGAAGTACTACATGACTATCTGGTGAACTGGGTGGATGAGAATCACTAATGTAGCCCACAGAATCTCTCTTTGATCACTAACAGGTACAAAGAAGGACATGACTGAATTTATGTGACAATGATAAACCTTTCCACTTCATTTTGACAGTGCATGCTTAATCTCAGAAAGGTTTGGAATAACTTTGACACAATAAGAAAGGAGTACTCTATGAAAGCACGTTAAACTCCTTTGCAATAAGGTTAAGGCCTTTGTGATATAATTTTGCCAGTTTGTAGTGGTTCTAAACGAGACAAATATGAAGCTAAATGTCAGATGCATCATTTGAAAACTGTGAAAGGATTTTCAAAAAGCAGATTCTCTGATCTGTGATGTTAGACATGTCCCAAGTAGTTTTCAAACCAAATGTGATTAAAGCAATACTTTTTCTAAGAAGAATTATGAAAAATTCTTTGCCAAATGATCAAATAACTAAGATAATGTTTATATTGAATTAATAAAATACTTTAGAAGGATCCCAAACCTAAGTCTGTTAATCATTGTCTCAATGATATGGGCAGGTAACATGACTCTGTGAAGGTTTTGTTTTTGTTTTTTTTTTAAATCTATAACATTACATAGAGAAAGACTTTAAACAAACAATCTAACATTATACCTCAGGAATTAGAAAAACAAGAACGAAGCCCAAAATCTGTAGGAGAGAAATAACATAGATCAGTTCAGGAATAAATGAATTAGACATTAACATAGATCAGTTCAGGAATAAATGAATTAGACATTAAAAAAAAAAAACAATATGAAAGATCAAGGAAACAAAGAGTGGTTTTCTCTTGAAAAGTTAAAATTGATAAACCTTTAACTAGATTAATGAAGAAAAAAAGAGAAAAGACTCAAATAAATAAATTCATCAATGAAAAAGAGACATTACAACTGATACCACAGAAATACAAAAAATCATAAGAGATTACTACAAACAACTTTATATACAAACTGGAAAACCTAGAAAAAAATGGATAAATTCCTGGAACATACAACTTGCAAGGTTGAATCATGATGAACTAGAAAACTTAAACAGACCAAAAACAAGTAATGAGATTGAAGCAGTAAAAAGTCTTCCAACAAAGAAAAGTCCAGGACCAGATGGTTTTACTGTCAAATTCTATGAAACATTTAAAGAATACCAATTCTATTCAAATCCTTCCAAAAAAGTAAAGAGGAGGGAATACTTCTAAACTCATTCTACGAGGCCAACACTAACCTCATACCAAACTGGAAAAAGATACAACAAAAAAGAAAACTACAGACCAGTATCCCTAATGAACACAGATGTGAAGATCCTCAACAAAATAGTAGCAAACAGAATCTAACAACACATTAAAAAGATCATTTGCTATGATCAAATAGGATTCATCCCAGGGATGCAAGAATGGTTCAACATACACAAATCAATAAATATCACATCCACAGAATGAAGGGAAAAAAATATGATAATTTCAACAGATTCAGAAAAAGCATTTGATAAAATCCAACACACCTACACGATAAAAACACTCAACAAATTAGGTATAGAAAGAATGTATTTCAACACAATAAAGGCCATAAACCCACAACTAATCACACTGAATGGACAAAAATTGGAGGCTTTTCCTCTAAGATATGAAATGAGACAAGGCTCCCCACTTTCTCCACTCTTATTCAACATTGTATCTGAAGTTCTAGCCAGCACAGTAAGGCAAGAGAAAGCAGTAAAGGGCATCCAAACCAGGAAGAAGGAAGTCAAACTATCCCTATTTGCAGACGACATGATCATATACATAATATAAATATAAAACCCTAAAGATTCCACCCCAAAATTGCTAGAACTAATATATGAATTCAGTATAGTGGTAGGATACAAAATCAACATACAAAAATCAAGACACTTCATATACACCAATAATGGAACAGCCAAAGAAGAAATCAAGACAGTAATCCCAGTCACAATAACTACCAAAAAAATGAAATAGCTAGGAGTAAATTTAACCAAAGAGGTAAAAGAGCTCTACAATGAAAACTATAAAACACCGAAGAAAAAAATCAAAGATGACACAAATAAATGGAAAGATATCCCATGTCCATGGGTTGGAAGAATTAACATTATCAAGATGTCCACATTACCCAAAGCAATTCATACATTCAATACAATCTCTACCAAAATACCAATAACATTCATCACAGAAACAGAAAAAATGATGTTCAAATTTGTATGGAACCACAAAAACCCAATATAGCTAAAGCAATCTTGAGCAAAAAGAACTAAGTTGGAGGCACTACACTTCCTGACTTCAAAATATACTATAAAGCTATAGTAACCAAAACAGCATGGCACTACCATAAAAACAGACGAATTGACCAAAGGAATAGAATAGAGAGCCCAGAATTAAACTGATACACTTACAGCCAACTGATTTTCAGTGAAGGTGCCATGAATATATATACAGTGTGGAAAGAACAGCCTCTTCAATAAATGGCACTGGGAAAACTGAATATCCACATGCAGAAGATTGAAACTAGAACCCTATCTCTCACCATACACAAAAATCAACTCAAAATGGATCAAAGACCTAAATTTAAGACCTGAAACTATGAAACTACTTGAGGAAAACATAGGAAAAACGCTAAACAAAATGGTAGTGGGCAACACTTTTTTGAGTGAAACTACAAAGGCAAAGACAGCTAAAGCAAAAACACACAAATTGGACTAAATCAAACTGAAAAGCTTCTGTATAGCAAGGGACACTATCAACCTACAGAATGGGAGAGAAAGGGTTTGCAAACTACACATCACACAAAGGGCAAATATCCAGAATACATAAGGAACTCAAACTCAACTCAACAGCAAAAAACAAGTGACCTAATTATTCATTTTCAAAAGAAAATATGCAGGTGGCCAACAAGCATATGAAAAAATTCTCAAAGTCAGTATTCATCAGGGAAATGCAAATTAAAACTACAATGGGATGTCATCTCACCCCAGTCAGAATGGCTATTATCAACAAGACAGAAAATAACAAATGCTGGCAAGGTTGTGGTGAAAAAGGAACTCTCCTACATTGCTGGTAAGAGTATAAATTGGTACAGCCATTGTTGAAAACAGTATGGAGGTTCCTCAGAGAACTAAAATAGATCTACTCTGTGACTCAGCTATCTCACTACTGGCTATCTACCCTAAGGAAATGAAATCAATATTTCGAAAAGACACCTGCATGCCCATGTTCATAACAATGCTATTCAAAATAGCCAAGAGTTAGAATCAACCTAAATGCCCATCGATGGATGAATGGATTAAAAAAAACCAGTGGTATATATACAAAATAGAATACTAATCAGCAATTAAAAAAACATGAATAAAGACTACCTATGAATGATAAATCTTTCCAATAAAATACATGTTTCAGTTATGCCCACATTTTTTTTTTCACTTTTAAGTAATATATTTATTTATTTACAGATCCATGGATTTTATTTTATTTTTTTTAATTTATTTTTTTTTTGGGGGGGGGTTCATCACTATTTTTATTTTTTTTTATTTTTTTAATTTTTTTTCCAATCTGGCCTCATTTATTTATTTATTTATTTATTTTCCCTAATTTTATTTTGTCGGTATACAATGAGGTTGATTATTGTGGCCCATTACCGAAACCCCCCTCCCTCCCCCT
>NW_007737241.1:32303-47738 GCF_000696425.1 Galeopterus variegatus | reverse complement strand
TACAAAGAAAATAGAAATGTAAACACAGGTGCCATACGAAAGCCAATAAAATAAATTTCAAAAGTATGTAAAATAAACCATCCACTGAGTATATTATTCAAATACATTAAAAATAATAAATTTTCCTTAACTGCTAATCTCCTATTTTTAAAATTAAAGAATATAATTTACATAATGTTATGGCTACTCTTTTAGCATACTTTCTTTTTAAAAAAAATTTAATTTAATTTTTTAATTTTTTTAAATTTTATTTTGTCGATATACAATGTGGTTGATTATTGTGGCCCATTACTGAAACCTCCCTCCCTCCTCTCTCCCCACTCCCACCCAACAATGTCCTTTCTGTTTGCTTGTTGTATCAACTTCAAGGAGTTGTAGTTGTTAAGTCTTCTTCCCCCCGCCCCCCCGGTTTTTTTTTGTGTGCGTGTGAATTTATTTATTTATTTTTAGCTCCCACCAATAAGTGAGAACATATGGTATTTCTCTTTCTGTGCCCACATTTTTAATATTTATAATCTTTCCATAATAAATTAACATTTGGTAAAGTCGCTCATCATATTGTCTGTTACGTATTAGGCAACCAAAAAAATTATTTCTGAATGAAAATAGCGCCAAGTAAAATAATGAAGATTTTATAAATAGAATCTAACAGATAGCAAATCTTTCTAATTAAACACAGACTTAAACAAAAGCTACACAAAGTTTGACTAATTTATTTATCCACAAACATAACTTCTAAAAAAAATGTCAGTATTTTCATTATAAGGCCAACATTGAATTCAAAGCCTAATACATTAAACTAGAGTTGGCATTTAAAATGCCCTTGTGAAGAATATTCTAACTTGTACAATACGGTATATTATTTGTAAATAATGATTAGCAGATATCTTAGCCAAGGAACACAGTTACACAAGGGAGGTTATCATAACACAGCTGGGAAAGAAGAGAAGACGAGAAAGAAATCTGTATTTGTGCTACTATTCGTGTAGACAGGTAGATATAGATATCTAGATATGTATATCTATATTGGTATATCAATTGGAAAATAAAAAATGTGAATGCTCTAAATAAAAGTGAGAAAAATTATGCCTAACTTAATAAAAAGAAAAGCCAAAGATAGAAAAAAAAAATAAATAACTTCCAAGAAACTTTGACAAATAACTTGAAAGATTTTCATCTACATAAAAACAAAGGTGAAAGAAGCAGTGGCCTTCAAAAATGAGTATTCAAAGTTAATACATTTCTTGTAGGTCATCTAACTGCAGCAAAGGGAAGGAGAGAGGGAGACTAAGAGACAGATTGAAAAGGAGGGGAGGAAGGAAGGAGGACAGATCAATAAAGAAATTTTCACTGAATGTTACCTAAAATTAATTTGTATCATCTTCACTGGTCGAATGAAATTTTTCTAAATGTCTTTCAAACATTTACTTTATCCATAGTTTTTGCTAGGTAAACAATTATTTCTTTTAAATACAGATATCAAATGGACATTTTTATTGACAATTTAAATGAACTGGCACATTTTATCAAATATGAATTCTCAGCATAAAAAATCCTATACAATTATTGAAAAGTAATTTTTGTCTAATTTCTCCTCACTTATTTTATCTGTATTAATGTGTTATTTCTATGGTGACGGAACAAAAATTATAATCACAGGTTTCTAGTACCTAAATATTTCTGTTTTATTTTGTCAGACAATAAATTATTTTCAGATATACTAACTCTAGGTAATTACACTAAAAACGATAGGTCCAAAGATCAATAAGGTCAAATAACTTACTTCCTAGACATAATTCTCCAAGTCTATACAGCAGCAGATTAATTTCAAAATCTCTTGTTTCAGTAATTACAAGAAAGAAAGCAGGGCACCCTAATGATTTAAGCCCTGACATGTTTTTTTACTGCCAAAACACCTGTTGCTTTTTCCAAATTTATTTTCATTAAATACAGAAGAATGTTGATTTTGTTACCCGAGGACATCAAAAGCTAAGAAAACAAGCTTTCTTTAATAGAACAAGCTTTCTTTCTCAGAACACTTTTCTCAACACAAGTGATTTTAACATGCTGCTCATTCTCAGGATGGGGTTTTTATAAAGTAGTTTACATTAATGTTACAAGCTGGTGTAATATATCTTTGATATGTTGCTAATATATATGCATGTTTAACATCTCCGAAACAATGGAAATATTAGTATGAAATATACAAAATTTATTTTGGCTAAAAACCTTTTAAGAAGTTGAAATTAATTTTATACAAAACTCATGTTAAAAATGTTTTCAATTCCTCAAGAAGAAAATAGTGGTTTTCAAAAGTAGACAAAATTTGTGCAAGATCGTGCTTCTGGAAAGAAGTGAAATACAAGAGGTAAGCTCCAGGACCACTCTTTCTTTCTACATGAAGGCACTTACTGGAGCTCAGGAGATAGGACCAAGCAGAGCACAATGACTTCACTCAACTTAAGAGGCAGAAATTAGAGTTTGGTGCTACTGAAATAGTTGGAATTTGCAGCACACAGTAGTGAAGAAGAGATAACTGCATAAACAATGAGCCCAAAAAGGGCTCATCATAAGTGATTGGATGAATACTAAGCTACATATGCACAGAGCAAGACTGGAAGGCCTGGCAGAAAATAGCTTACTGATGAGCCATGAGCTGTGTTCTGAACAGAAATCCAGATGTCACATATTCTGGGAGATGTAGCCTACTGGCACAGTAGATCTTACTGAAAAAGCTGAGCACTCAGGTGACAGCCCTAAAAAAGCTAGACCTACATGATTAAGCTTAATAAAAGAAGAAGAAAAAGGATAAAGCTGTTTTGCTGATAAATTAACCACCTACCAGAACAAAACAACACTTTTTAGACTACAACAAATTCCAGACTCTCAGCAACATAGAAACCATAATGCCTCAGATATAATAAAAATTTATTTGGGGCCAGCCTGTGGCTCACTCAGGAGAGTGTGGTGCTGATAACACCAAGGCCACAGGTTCGGATCCCATATAGGGATGGCCAGTTAGCTCACTGGCGAGCATGGTGCTGAAAACACCAAGTCAAGGGTTAAGATCCCCTTACCACTCATCTTAAAAAAAAAAAAAAAAATTTACTAAACATGTGAAATAACAGGAGAATTTGACCCATAATAAGAAATCACTAATACTTCAAGTACATAATGTGGGAAGCTATATCTATTTTTATATTGCACACACCATTGTATAATAGTACAATCCTGGGAATAATGAAAAAAAATCTTTAAATTAGTTACACCATTTCAATTGTGACAGCATTTTAACTTTACAGAGTATTTAAAATAAGAACCTGTCTTCATCTGCCATATTCCCACCACTGCTTCCTCCGCTCTCTATTAATTTAGACTTTCTCAGTAGCAGGCACACAGCAAGGATGTAAGCTTTGTAGAGCCCTGAACATCAACTTACTGCTTGCAACATGAGAGGCCGGTTAGGTCAACAAACCTAGCACGTCTTCCTATCTTCTCTTTCCTTTCTCCCTAGCATTAAGATATGCTTCCAATTTCCCAATCTCCTGCCTCATTTATTATGGAGGATAAAGTAAAATATTCAGGATCAATACTCTCTCTTCTGGTATCTCTTTCCTAGCTCTCATTCTCATTAAATTGATCCACAATCCTTTCTGGGGTAAATGTATGGAGTAGACGACCTTTTTGTTGGTGAGAAACTCCTTGTTATGGACTGAATTGTGTTCCCTTCAGATTCTTATGTTAAAGTCCTAAATCCCTATTACACTTTGGAATATGACCATATTTGGAAATAGATCGTTTAAAGAGGTAATTAACATTAAATGAGGTAATATGGGTAGAACCTAATCCAATATGACTGGTTTCCTTATGGGAAGAGGGAAAGACACCAATGATGTATAGGCATAGAGAAGAGGGGGTCATGTGCAAGTCAAGGAGAAGGGTCTCACAAGAAACAAACCTGCCAACACTTTGATCTTAGACCTCTAGCCTCCAAAAATGTGAGAAAATAAATTCCTGTTTTTTAAGTTACCCAGTCTGTGGTATTTTGTTATGATAGCCCTAGTATATTAATATACTCCCGAATATATTTTCATTTTTCCTGGAGCATTCACTCAATCTCCTCATCACTGTAAAACTAAACTGATGGCATCATTTCCAATAAAACATTCTCTTGCCTGAAGTAACATATACATGTAGCCATACTTTTTACCACCAACTGCTACTTCTATACTATTATTCCAATATTACATATCAGTCATTAAAGACAGTAAGCTTGGTTTTAAACAGAAATTATATATCAAGAGACAGAGAGAGACAGACACACGGATACCGACAAAGACAGAGAGAGGAGATATGAGAGAGATATCATGGTTAAAAATATAAACATCAATGGGGTGTTATAGAAATCAGTTTAAGAGTCAGCTATTTGTGGGCCGAGCCCGTGGTGCACTCGGGAGGGTGCAGCGCTGGGAGCACAGCAACGCTCCCGCCGCGGGTTCGGATCCTATATAGGGATGACCGGTGCGCTCACAGCGCTCACTGGCTGAGCGCGGTGCGACTGGTCTCAAAAAGGACAAAAAAAAAAAAAAAAGAGTCAGCTATTTGTGATACCTGGGTTTGAATGCCAGTTTCCTGGCTTGCTATCTGTGTAATCTCAGGCAAGCTACTTAACTTCACTGTGGATAATAATAGAACCTACTTCGTAGTGTTGTTGTGAGTAAAATATATTAATATTTGTAAAGCACTTAGCCTGACACATTAACTGTTATGTGTGTTTCAAAAAAAAAAAAAAAAAAAAGAGTCAGCTATTTGTGATACCTGGGTTTGAATGCCAGTTTCCTGGCTTGCTATCTGTGTAATCTCAGGCAAGCTACTTAACTTCACTGTGGATAATAATAGAACCTACTTCGTAGTGTTGTTGTGAGTAAAATATATTAATATTTGTAAAGCACTTAGCCTGACACATTAACTGTTATGTGTGTTTGCTATTAAGAAAACTGACTTTGGATGGGATTGCTCAAGAAGTAAGTGCAGAGTAAAGAGTCTAGGTGATGGGAAGGTTAAAGTAGCAAGTATTAATTATACAGACACTAGAAATCTGACTTAAATGAAGTTTAGATTCAATAATAATTTTAAAAATAAGTAAAACAAAAGAGAAAGGTTTCTTGCATGTTTAAGACAAATGAGAATTGTGCATGCTTACAATCTCATAGACTTAGTGAAGGTAAGAGACAGGATAAGCATCAATGAAGCAAAACACTGACAGAGGTTAAGAAAGTCACAAAATATCTGGAGCAGAGTTTTTCAAACTGTAGGTCATGCCCCATTAGTAAGTTATAAAACAAATGAGTGAGTGGTAACCGGCATTTAAAAAATAAACTATATTAGAGAATATCAGAATGCATGGACTAAACATGGGTAAGTAGTATTTCATGCAAAAATTTGTCAGCTTTAAACACACACATACAATGTGTATATGAGGTTGAAAGTTGGTATATATTCTTACTGTGAGTCTCACTAAAAAGTCTTACCTAGAGCATAAGACATTTTTGAAAGAGACTGACTTTTCTTCC
Source organism: Galeopterus variegatus (assembly GCF_000696425.1). Lineage (NCBI taxonomy): Eukaryota > Metazoa > Chordata > Mammalia > Dermoptera > Cynocephalidae > Galeopterus > Galeopterus variegatus. The sequence goes on along the minus strand of NW_007737241.1, from coordinate 42,165 downwards.
AAAGTGAGAAGAAAAATGGGTCAGTGAACTAGAAGTGGGAAATTGTTATTCCATGTAACAAAATTAATTCACTTGTATACTCATTACATACAAAAAAGAGGTTTTTTGGAAAATTCTGTTGTACTTTAGATTTTAAAATAATTAGGGCAATTGCAATGATTTAATAAATGCTTTAACAAAAATTTTACAAGTCAAAATTTTATTTTCTTATTTACTTTGTATTACTGAATTTTTAACACAGTAAATGAACCACTCCTGGCAGGTCCTATGGGACATTCACATGTCAATTAAACATAACCACTGGTTTTCATACACCTGTATTACTTAATTTGGGTTACCTAAGAAACCCTAAAAATTAATCTTTGTTCCTCCTGACAGGGCCCTTAGAGGATAAGTTTCAGAACTCTCCATATGCCCAGGTAGTGGCTCTCCTTGGTGATCTTACCCAGTTTTGTAGCTTCAGCTATCAGGTAGACACAAGGACCCAGAATCTACCTTTGTGTGCTTTCATAGCTCGAGATACAGAATTGAGACTTTTTCCTGGCCTTTTCTTTTTTTAAATCTGAGGTCCCGAAAGCACGAATTCAATATGTGAACATTTTAAATCATTTTGCTAGCCTTACTGTGTACGGGCTAGTTTAAGATAGAAAACTAAAAGTCAGAATGCTCTCATTTGTGTGGAAGAAATCATTAAGCTCTCTCAATTCTACCTCCAAATAGTTTTGTCTCTCCTCTAGCTATCCCTGAGGACACTGTTTAGGTCATCACTTCTCTCTTGTTTTAATTCAATACCCTTTAATTCATCTCTGCCTTTTGGGTTTTCTCTCTGTAGTCCATCCTCTACACTCTAAACAGTTATTTTTCTAAAATGTCAGTCTAATTATATTATTCTCAGACTTTTTATCCATCTAATTTCTCACCACTCTGCCACATACACACTGAGCCAGTTACATACAGCTTCTCGCCCTTCCTTAAATATGTTCTATTCTTTTACTTAAAAACAAACAAACAAAAAACCTCATGCCTTTGCATATGTTGTTTTCTCTACCTGGAATGTTCTCTGCTGCCTTCTTCTTCTTTTTTTTTTTTTTTGTCTTTTTCGTGACCGGTAAGGGGATCACAACCCTTGGTATGGTGTCACCCACACCGTGCTCAGCCAGTGAGCACACCGGCCATTCCTATATAGGATCCGAACCCGCGGCGGGAGCGTCGCTGCGCTCCCAGCGCTATACTCTCCCGAGTGCATCACGGGCTCAACACCGGCCATTCCTATATAGGATCCGAACCCGCAGCGGGAGCGTCGCTGCGCTCCCAGCGCTATACTCTCCCGAGTGCACCACGGGCTCGGCCCTCTGCTGCCTTCTTAACATGCTCACTCTCTAGCTCTCTTAGTCACTTTAATATACAGTTCAAATATTACCTCCTCTGTAAACCACAAGTGGAGAGGCATTCCTTTCTTTTTTTCTTCACAGTACTTTCTACATAGCATTTAAACATTCATTCATTAACTACTTAATATATATTGAATACTGTCTGTGATCAAAGCACTCTGTTTATACACTTGTTCCTTCACATTGCAATTAATTGTTTAGATGTTCCTCCTAAAAGGAAGAAACAATATGATATTTAACATGGCATCCTTGGAGCCAGACATCAGTCCCAACACCTAATAGGCATTTAACAAATGTTGGAGTAAATAAATTAATTTGATGGTTTCTAACACACTATTTTCTTCTCCCCTCCCATTATATCTATTCTCCCTAGCAAAATTTAAAATTCTGTGAGGACAGAATCATTCAGCATTTAAAGTACTAATGGCATAGTCTAGTGTGAAGGAATTAGACTCCTTTCCTAAAGAGATACCAGCCTACTTATGAGCTGCCTAAAACTTGGAATCATTAACACCCATCTGTGGTCTCCCAGCAACTAACCATTTCTTAGAGAAAAAGCTAACGCTAATTTGCCTAGTTCCTTATACTTCCAAAATTCTGTATCTTCAAACCTTTACCTTCCCTGAGACAGTGTTTTAATTTTTTTGTTGTTGTTACTGGTGAACTTGAAGACCATATAGCTAAAAGAACCCAGGCTTGCTTCTTTTATGAAAAATAAATTGACTCACAGAAAGATCAAACTTACCTCAACATCAGCAAAATCACTTGCGTAAATGCAGTTTTCTCTCATTTGCTCATATACACACATAGATGAACACTGTGTATATTATTAGTACTTATTGTCTATTATGATATATTTTTCTATCTCATTCTTTGATGCTTATTTTTATCTTATTTAAATCATGTTGCAAGTTAGAGAATTTACTCAGGAAAGAGCTTTGTGAGCACTTAATAACATCTACTGACCCAGATAAGCACTAAAAGAATAATTAGAGCATAGCAGCTTTGTTCAAATTTTGAAAACACCCAAGGGTGTGAAGGCTCATTGTTTCTCAGAACAACTCACATTTCTCTAAAGTCTGGAAGATACTTCCCCAAATCAAAAGCATTTGCATGAAGCAAGATCTCATTTTCTGAGAATGAACACTATGTCTCTTCATAAATCTATTATCAACTTTTACTGACAGTAAATTTCAGGAATATTTTTAAAATATTTGAATTAAAACCATCCCCGTATTTTCTTTAAATGTTTTTGAAAATTTAGATTAAAAAGTAATATTTTACTGCACTTAACAGTGGTGCTTCTTATCATCATCACCGCCACTATAAAAATAGTAATATTAACAATAATGCTAGTAGCATATAATCTTCATTGAGTACTATATTAAATTATACATATATTTAATGATATATAATAATATAAGATATATAACATATAAATATATCTACTTGGACAGGCTTAAATGTAAACCGTTTTAAACCTATATTCTCAATTTTATAATTGAGAAAACTGAGGAGTAAGAGATCTTAAAAAAAAAAAGTCACACCTCTAGGTAGACTCTGACTTCGAAGCCTGAGATAATATAGTACCCCCCCACCAATCCCCACCTCTTTAGTAATACAAATAAGATGAACCATACATTCTCCTGGTGACATTGGAGAAATGTCTCTTAATGTCCAGGCTGGTTGACTTTACAACCCTTGTTAAGTTTCCCTTTGATTACATTTCTGGATTATCCTTCCTGATGGACAGAATTATCAAATACCTTAGGGCTTCTCAAAAATCAGATAAAAGAAAATAAAGCTGTGATTTCAGCAGTGAGCCACTTATATAACTCCTTCAGAATTACTTGGATGGCAATAGCTGCAAAAAACTTAGGAACACCCTTCAGTGGAACAGCATTACAGTTACCTTCTGGCACATCGTAGATTTGCTCTGACCTCATCATAGACCAAAAAGTATGCCTTATATTCACTGGGAAACTAAATTTTGAGCTGAATGAGCTTTGGACATTACCTAATTTTCTCCTTAAATTTTACAGATTAAAAAAATGAGATGCAGAGAGATTAGCAAAAAAAAAAAAAAAAAAGTCTACATCAGAGAGCTATAATATTGGTAGAACTACAATTAAATTCCAGATCTCTGCAGTGCTATAAATAACTGTGCTGTATGTCACTGTATTGTCAATAGCTAGAGTTTGTTTTGTGTTTGTTTTTTTTTTAACATATAAGATCTAGGAAATAAAGGTTTCTGGATAATACATAAATCTGAGAGAAATCTATACTTTCCTGGAGAAAAATGGGTCCCCCCTAATAAGGCAATCAGTAAGCAAAGGATCAATTTACATTAAATTAAATTAATTACAGCAAACCTCTCAAGTGCCTAAGGATGAGGAAGAGTAAAGAAGGGTCGTCTTCTTTCTCTGGATTCATTTTCAGAGAAAATCAGAATCAATTGCTTACTACCATTTGCCTATTGCATAAACTGACAGAGAAACACATGGTTATTCAAGTCAAAGTTGAAAAAATAAGTAGGATTTATATTGACATGAGATTTATTAAACTATGAAAGGTTCTTAACTGATTGATCCTTTCTGTGCACCCAATTGACTTTCAAATGATGGCACAATAACTTTATTTTCTAGTATAATAAACGACAACTTAGCTTTTTGGCTTCCATATTCTTTACATTAAATCTTGCCAGTTCACCCATATAAAATAGTTAAAATGTGTTTAACAATCAAATTATTACTATTAATTGAAGGTACATTAGCCTAAGTAACAGAGTGGGTAATTAAACAGCATGGGCTTTGTTGTCACAAATGAGTTCAAATTATGGCTTTTTCTCTTACTAGCTGTGTAACCTCTAATGAACTACTTAACTAACTTTCTTGAAATGAGACCTATCAGGCCTGATATTGATTGCAGTCAATATGAAATGAGATAAATTACATAAAGCAACTAGCTGCACAGCATCCCACAAAGAGCTAAATAAAATTGATGTTAGTTCATTTTTCCATTACTATTTTTTACCAGAAACTTACAAGTCTCAATGACCTTGCTCTTGAGCAAGGTTTGATTGAATAATCCTAGTTATCCTAATTTAGATATTGTTTTGAAAGGGGGATAAGAAGTTATCTAGATGGATTTGGACCAAACTCCTCAGTATTCAGTTCTCCATAGCAAACTGAACAAGCAGTTTCAGATGAAAGTCCCAAAGCCCTAATGACTGGTTTTTCCCCCAGCGACCTGAGAATTATGTTAAAGCTCAGCTCCTGCTTTTGATCTTTTTAGCTTTAGGCAAAAGTTCTAATAAGACCTTTTTGGAGCACTCCTAGTAAGAATTTTTCATAGACCTTTTATGGAAGTATTAGGAAAATTCAATTTGACAAAAAATGTTGGCTACTCATTAAGAATATAGCACTGTGTTGATGCTAGTAAGCAAAGAGGGGTAAACCATGGTTTTATTCCTTTTCCTAAAGGGCTCAGAATGAGGCAAGCATACAACTAACTAAAAGGGTAGATTTGTTACACATTATAAAATGTATCAGGAATGCAGAAAACTGTTTTTAAAATGTGATTTTGGTGAAAAGCCTGACGTAGAGTATTGTAACTGTTTATTTTTATGAAAATATTTTATGGAGGCACAATTAGTTTGCACTCTGGCTTTTAAAATATTCTAGGATATGGTTTCATGGAAAGAAAAGAATAATGAGGAATAAAGGTTTTCTTTGGGGTGGTATCCACCAAAACAGGGATTTAAACCAGGCTGACCTGAAATGTAATTTTGCAGGGAAAGTCATTAAAAACACCTTATTACACATTGTAAAGTCCAATAGCAGAGGGAACTGTGACTCACTTAAACTGTAACAAATGATGAATCCATGGAAGTGGGTCTCACTGGCAGTTTATAATCAATCATAGTCAATGAATCTGTGAGTAAGTGGCACACCATCCAAAGAAAAGAGAATGAATGGAGTCTTTTAGGCTAATTTGGATATAACAGTGTTTGAATAAGTATTATGAAGCAGAGAATGAATGGAGTCTTTTAGGCTAATTTGGATATAACAGTGTTTGAATAAGTATTATGACAAAACAGCTGGACAAAAACAGCTAGTATAAACCATAATTTATCCTTCTCAAATAGGTAGGAAATTGTGCCAAATGAAAGTCATAACTGTTGGGCTTTGTTTAGCAACGTGACAGTGCTAAAACAAACTCTTAGGTAGTCCTAATGTTATGCCAGGTAATAAAGATAAGAGTCCACATTTTTCAACATTTTACTAATGGTGTTTAAACAACATGGCAGGTAAAATGATTTAAAAGAATAATCCAATTTAAACTGCAATTGTGTTTGTCTCAAATATATTCAATCATACTGCACAGAATTCATTTACCACAAAATATATAAATGTTTAAAATCCTACTGTGTGCAAGGCACTGGGCTTGGTAATGCAAGAAAAACAATAAATCAACTCAATTACCTTTTAGAACACAGAGAACTAAAGTATGGAGTATGGGAAATAAAGAAAACTGAATCTAAAAGTTCTTTGAAATCTATAAATTCCTATTTAAGAGAATAACATTGATAAGAATAATACTAGTCTTTGTGCTCTACAAAATGCAAGTACTTTCACATATATACAGCTTCCAGAATCCCTGCCTGACATATAGGTAAAGGATAAATATCATTATTCACAATAATAAAGGAAAGATCAGACAAATGCTCTCAGATCACAATCTAAATCTTTTCCATTAAAATAGGATATGCTGCCTCTCTTTATGGACATATATTGACATGAAATAAGGAACTAGGATTAAAATGTGGTACCAACTAAAACATGAGGGTTGTTATAATTTATGTGATATTTGAACAAGCAGATAGAACAATACATGAACAACCCTATGCAAAAAAAGAAATCCTTACAAGACGGTAACTTTTCCTCTTTAAAATTACAAAGAGTTGTTGGTTCAAGAGATGCCATATTTTTCTTCTAAGAGAGAACACAGATTAGTTCTTAATGTTCTTAACTTGCATTTAATTTTTGTTCACTAAATCACTAAATAAACATGAAGTGAAGCAATAGAAAGATGCTAATAAAGTTGTGGCATCTTCATTTTATGTTTTTAAAGCAATGTACTTATTTTGAGTCACCAAGGGACCTAGCTGCTTATCAATCTGTAACATAAACTATAAGAACTTGGCTTTGAATATAAAGGCTTTACAACTGATAGCAAGTCAATGGGAAACTTTTCATCTAACTATCACGTAATTATTTTTTGTTTGTTTTGTTTATCGTTAGGTTTAAAAAGGTATAAAAGAAAGGCTGTCACTTAACAATGCAATTACATTTTAAAAAGAAGTAATTCATTGTTTCTGATCTCCTTTGTAATAGAAATTACAAGTATATAATACTTTTCATACATAATGCCTTAAGGAAATTTTCACATGAATCATGACTCCAATGGTAGCAAAGTCTAATTTTATTTCATTTGGGGAAGCTATATCATAATATAGGAGAGAAAGAGCTCCTGTGTAGGGCTTGATATAGAGTTGAAAAATTCTGGAAAGAAACCTTCAGATTTTTCAAAAGGAAAGTCACATTAATTAGCCTTTGAAACTTGTTTTCTAAAAAGGAAAGTTGCAAGAATTTGTCAGGTAAAGTAGAACTATTTATTATTTTTTAAAATCTCAAAAATTGATATAAATAAAATTTTTATTTTAAAATATAATGTTACCTAACTTCATAATTTCACACTTCCAAATCAAATATGTTACAGATATCACTATGAAAAAGAATGACAAATAAAAAAAGATAAAATAGAAAAGGGAGCCTCTATTATAGTAGACATTGCTTACTAAAGACCTAATATCAAAAAAATTAATTCTAGTATAGAAGGACAAATTTAAAAGTATTATCGAATGTTGTTATGCCCTTAATTTTCAATACTCTCACAATCTGTTGAAAATAAATTCACTTTCTAATAATGCAAATGTTGAGCTGTGGAAAATGGTGCATGCTGTATTCCTAATTTCATGAGACTGAAGCTGCATATTAATTACTATATTAAAGACTGAACAATTTAGAAGTAAAGAAACCTGTTTAATTTTTATTAACTCAGTGCTTTCCAAATTTATTTGGTCATAAAACTCATCTTTAGCGAAAAATATATATGCATTTTGTCTCCTGGAACACAGTTTTAATGAAATGAAGATCATTTCTCAGAAAATATTTCTCTAGTTCAAATTTATCTTCCTGTTTCTTTCTTTCTTTTTTTTTTCCTTTTTTTTTTGTGTCCGGCAACAGATCGCAACCCTCAGTGTCGTGCGCGTACCGGACCGGGACCGGCAACGGGATCGCAACCCTCGGCGCTGCGCCCGCACCTCGCTCAGCCAGTGAGCAGGAACCGGTCTGTATGTGGGATCCGAACCCTCGGCGGGAGCGACGCCACACTCGCAAGCGGCGCACTGTAGCAGTGCGCCACCGGGCCGGCCCTATCTTCCTGTTTCTACTTGATTTTAACCCTTTCCAGATAAAAACCATTGGAGGCACACTCAACGTAGGGCAGATAGCATCTTCTTCAGAGTCCATTAATAATACTAGAAACCATCCTTGATGCCCCATCACCACTGTCACTGCTACTGGCCCCAGCAATTTTAATAACCCTGGGGTCATCAATGTGATACATTGAAGAAAGAGTTCAGGCTGACTTGCATAATCTTAGTTAATGAATCTTGTAGTCATCACAGTACCTGCCATCACAGTGCCTGAGAGGTTCATGGCAAATGTCAATGCCTCATAACTCAAGTGGCTCACACAATAAAACTTTTAAAAGTTGTCATTCATATTGCAACAACATTCCTAGTTCCCTCCTAGTACCATAAAATGTACCTCCAATGATAGGCAGTGGAGCTTTATACCAAGAGAGATAGAAAGAGTAACTACAGTGTATAAATTCTCAAGTTATTTTTGTTGATTTTAATCACCTTTTGGTGTGATTTAATTATGATGCTAATTTGCATTCAACAAATCTCCAAATGGAGCTGGTTCTTGTTTTTCTGAACCACAGGAACTATAAATACTAAGTTGAAACACATGATGTTGCCAATAATTGGCAATTACTGATACACATAGATTCTATATTGCAAATATAGAAATAGGAAGGAGAATAATGTCTAATTACATCTTAATTAAAAAAGGAGACAGTACAATGTTTAAAATAAAAAGGAAAGCAGGATATCACAAAGGGCCATTTGGAAGAAAATGCAGCCAAAACTAGTGAAGCAAGTTTATATTTAAAATCAGCATCCAGTATGCTTCACCTCACTTCTGAACATGACAGGATAATTTTTTTTCTGTTAATAAAGAAAGTTTACCACTAAGATTTACATGTTACAAATGAAAAACAAAACAAAACCACCTTTCAAAACAGTGTTGTGAAACCTGGATATCCATTGTGACTGGATGCTCATTAATTATTGGCCAACTTGTAAAATCCTAGGTGTGAACTCAAATTTTTCAGCAACTGAGTAGTACTAAATTTCTAATAGTAATTCCTGAAAATATTCATTCCCTTTCAAGTGCTGGCTTAGATTATACATCTAATTCTTCCTTGTTAAAACCTTTATGCATGTACAACCTTATTTCAGAAATAAATTTTAAAGACACACGCAAAAAACATGGTTTTTGTTCCCAAGTAATTCACATAATCTAGAGACCATATCTAAAATTAGTATCACAATGAGAAAACTCAACTTGAAATAATAGTTTAGTTTACCACATACATTCGAAATTATAAACAAGTGGACAAACTTCATTATAAAAAACTGTTATATATTATCTCAATCATCAAAGAACTGAAATTAAACAAAAAACTTTTCAATAAACAGAGGAAATGCACAGTTTTAAAATATAGATATCCAGTTTGCTCCCTGAAAAATTACTTGATCAATCAACATTTCCTAGCATGAAGGATGTGACAGCAGCACAGTAAATAGAAGTTTTTCAAAGGATGACTCTTAGTTTTACTTCTTCCCAAGTACAGCTAGCAGCCAATTCACCTGCCTTTTTTTCTTTGTTAAAGAAACACATTTTGTTCACTCTCCACAGGTGAGCCTCGGAGATGAAGTCTTGCCTAGTGTACGCAAGTTATTGAAGAGAGGCCATCCTCATCACAAGTGATTTTCAGGAAAGGGTTTGTGAAAATTCTTTAAGAAGTCCTGAGAAGAAATCTATAGAAAGATATGATGGATATTATGCTGGAGCAATAGCAGCCATCTTTCATTTTTTTTCATGCATGAAAAGCCTGAAAACAGTAGAAACACAAAAAGAACCTGAGTTTATGATGACATATGGAGATACTGAATTATCCAAACATGGAAATCCTGGATGTTCAAACTTATTATGTGAGATAATAAATTCCTTATTGTTATGTATAATTGGTTTTTTGTTACTTACAGGTGAAATCAT
>NW_007737241.1:30626-31333 GCF_000696425.1 Galeopterus variegatus | reverse complement strand
TTAAAAATTACTGCATTCCTGTTAGTTTCAAGACACCGAATGGACTAAGAGCTATGAAAAACCACCACCTTCAAGTAGCTGACAACCTAGTAGGGAGAAACATATCTACACTACCCAGCAGATTAAAATACAAGCCGAAATGACTCATGATATAAAAGGGAAATAAAAATGAATTGACACAGATGTAAAATTTTAATAAACAATATGGATCAGCAGAAAGTATTTAAGCTGAAACACAGAGAGCTAAAAGTACTGAAATTATAGAAGAGAACAGAATATGTGCAACATGGTGAAAAACTCTAACATAGGGAAAAGTCTAATACACATGTAATTGGATTCCCAGAAAAGAAGAGAAAGAAAAGAATAGAATATTTGAAAAAATACTGGCCAATAATTTCTAAAAGTGACAAAAGATATCAAGTTACCAATTCAAGAAAATCTATGAATCTTAAGTGGGATAAATGCAGAGAAAATGACACTTAGATACATCAGAGAAAAACTGCTAAACACTATAGCCATAGGGAAAAGAATGTTAAAATCAGCAAGAATAAAAAAGCATTACCTTCATAGAAGCATTGATATGACAAAGAGCTGACTTCTTATTTGGAACAAAAGAAGCCAGGAAGCAACAAAATGACATCTTCAAAGTACTGGAAGAAATTAATGCCAACTTAGAAATACGCACCAGCAGAGTCAAAGATGGCGAC
>NW_007737241.1:23568-25647 GCF_000696425.1 Galeopterus variegatus | reverse complement strand
AAAAAAATAAAATAAAATAAAAATAAAAATATCTGATCAGGAGAGCCCCAATTTGTGGGTTATAATAAAAAGGCTGTGGCTTTGATATAAAAAAAAAAAAAAGAAAGAAATACCCACCAGCAAAATCCCTTTCAAAAGTGAAGGTTTTTCCATAAACAAAAACTGAGAAAATGTACGAGAAGTTAATGCACACTAACAAATATTTAAGGGAGTTCTCCAGCCTAAAGAAAAATAATCCCGGGTAAAAATATATAAATTCAAGAAGAGATAAAGAACAAAGATAAAGATGTGGACAGACATAAACATTGGTTATTCAAAATTGCAATAATATTGTTTTATGAGGTTTAAAATATATGACAAATTTAAATACATGCTAACAATAATACAGAAGCCTTAAATTACCTCATAAAAATGAAGGCATCAAATATAATTGAATTTAAAATATAAAATCATACTTCACAGAAATCTAGGATTTTAATAGACTAGCGAGTTCTATTTCAATGAACATAGAAAACTTAAGCATAGGCAGGGCTCTCAGAGATGAGCTCTGTAGTCAAACTGACTAGGTTAGAACCCCACCTCTACAACTTACTAGCTGCCTTACCCCGAACAAGTTCAAACCTTTCTGTGCCTCAGTTCCCTCAACTGTAAAAATGGTGATAACAATAGTATATATCTCATAGGATTGCTATTAGATGTAAATGAAATAATGCTTAAATAAATTTGAATCTGTAGGAGAAAAAAAACCAAAATCTGCTTAGCAAGCCCGCTGATATCTATCCTTCATGCTTCCCCAGGATCTTAGAGTTAAGTTGCAGCAAGAATCATGTCAATGGTGGTGAGCTTGCAATATACCAAAACCTCATCATTGGTAATCTCGTCAATTCTTTGATCTTAAATATAACTTATAGGTAATGTTGATGGATTGGCTCAAGGGACAAGATGTGCTTTTTGTGGCTGAGATCTCTGTCACAATCACAGAGAGACGAGAATCCTACATATTACATTACGGACATTCAGCTGATTTAGAGATAGTTGCCGAATTCACACCACCTTTTTGTGTCAACCTGGTCATGGTTTGCAGTTTTACAGAAAATGTTTAGCTCAGTTTCTTAGGATAAACTAATAAATGATCAGGCTTATTATTTATTTTTTTGGAGCTGGCCAGTACAGGGATCAAACCCTGGACCTTGTTATCAGCACCACACTCTAACCAACTAAGCTAACTGGCCAGCCCTGTGGAAGCATTCTTAAGTTTGTTTTATTACAATGAATCAAAAACGTGCATCACCTTTTGCACTTCTTAGGTAAAAGTACTCAATAATATCCACAATCACAGTCATACATGGGTCCTTATATCTCACGACCTAAAGATTCCCTTTCATTAGAGCTTTATAAAGACTTGGTAGTGCAATTTTACTTCTTTTTCACAATAATATAAATCTATTTTAAAGCCACAGAATCAGCATAAGATGAATATTTTCAAAACACCAAGTGTGTTGAATAGAAATATGAGTCTAATATAGAATTTTAAATTTCCTATTAGCCCATTTTTAAAAGTAAAGAGAAACAGATGAAATTAATATTTATGTTTAATTTAACTATATTCAAAATATTACTTCAATGTATAATACAAAAATTTACTAATGAGACATATTACATTCTTTTTTTCATACTAAGCCTTTGAAATCCAGCGTGCAGTGCATTCTTACAGTATATCTCAACTTGGACTATCCACGTTTCCATCTTCAATAGCTTCATGTAGCTAGCAGCTTTCTAACTGAACAGTGCAGCTCTAGACAAACCTCCAAAGCACTGACAGATAGAGATTTAGCTTCCTTTTGAATGCTGCTAACTTCCCTTCTGTTCATCTCATCATCTCATCTATTCTAGACGTTAGTTTTCTTTTTACAAGTCTTACTCTACCCTCTCAAGTTTAAAAATTTATTCTCCTAGGTCATAAATTCTCAACCCTTTTCGGGATATGTTACGCATTGAAAATAAGATAAAAATTTGGATGCTTGCTCCAAAAAAACACACATTTGCATTATTAGGGGTTGAATTGTCCCCTCCCCCCCC
>NW_007737241.1:0-23047 GCF_000696425.1 Galeopterus variegatus | reverse complement strand
CTTTTTACAAGTCTTACTCTACCCTCTCAAGTTTAAAAATTTATTCTCCTAGGTCATAAATTCTCAACCCTTTTCGGGATATGTTACGCATTGAAAATAAGATAAAAATTTGGATGCTTGCTCCAAAAAAACACACATTTGCATTATTAGGGGTTGAATTGTCCCCTCCCCCCCCGAGATATTTTGGAGTCCTAACCTGTAGTACCTAAGAATGTGACCTTATTTGGAGATAGGGTATTTATGGAGGTAATCAAATTAAAATGAAGTCTTTAGGGTGGGCCCGAATCCAATATGGCTGGTGTGCTTATAAAAAGGATACTTTGGACAGACAGACAGTTATACAGGGAAGATAATCTGATGAGACACAGGGAGAAGTCACGTTTCTACAAGCCAAGGAGAGAGGAACAGTACCTTCCGTCAAAGCCCTCAGGAGGATCTAACTCTGACACCATCTTGATTTCACACTTCCAGCCTACACAAATATGAGAAATGTATATTTCTGTTGTTCAAGGCACCCAGTTTGTGGTATTTTCTTATAGCAGCCGTAGCAAACTAATATATGCATATACATGTATAATTTTATATGTAATTCCAAAGAGCTTAGAGATCCTTCCACTAAATACTCTTCAAGAACCACAAGTTAAGAACTCAATTTGAGACAGATCAAATCAAACAGCATTCGTGTAGTGTTTCTGTCATGTACTAACATTAATCATATCAATTAACATTTGTCCTAAGATAAGTAAATTCTCAGATCAGTCTTCTTATCAAAACAATAGTAAAAACATCATTTTAAAACTATCTCAGAATTCCTACAAGTCTCTGAATGTTCTGAGGCTTAAAATTATTCTTATGCATTCATGCTGTACTTTGAAAATATATCCTTGATTATATGATCCTCTCCCCATATTCAGTGCATGTCCTCTTAAAACATGAACATACAAACACTGTCCTAGGAAAATATTTGTTTTCTTTAGATACTTCCCCTTTTCACATCTCATTTATATGAAAGTCAAAATCATCCTAAGCAGGGCTGGCCCGGTGGCACACTGGAGAGTGCACCGCTTGGGAGCGCAGTGGCGCTCCCGCGGAGGGTTCGGATCCCATGTGGAGACCGGTTCCCGCTCACTGGCTGAGCGCGGTGCGGGCGCGACACCGAGGGTTGCGATCTTGTTGCTGGTCCCCGGTTCAGGGAGACCGGTTCCCGCTCACTGGCTGAGCGCGGTGCGGGCGCGACACCAAGGGTTGCGATCTTGTTGCTGGTCCCTGGTTCAGGCGCGACACTGAGGGTTGCGATCCCGTTACCGGTCAGTAAAAAAGACAAATAGGAATAAAAAAAAAAAAATCATCCTAAGCAGGATTTCTCACGAATTACACTAAATACTAATATCCATTGAAAAAGGTTCCTAAGATCTTATGAATTTGAGAAATGTTGCACAGTATATACTTCCCTTTGTCACTATGTGCACTAGCATATTAAAGATTCTGAGAAGTTCTGAAGAAAAAAACTAAACTTAAGTTAAATAAGTGACCACATAATTATTTCTCATATATGTATTACCCATTGAAACAGCTATAGATGAGACAAATTATGTCAAGTCACTGTACTTCATACAATCCTGGTCACAAATGCTCGGAGCAAGACAGCACAAATGTAGCCATATAGCAAGCTGGTTAGCAGTCTTGTTTGTAAGTGGCTTAGAACAAGAGCTATATCTACAAGGTGCCCAATCCTCAATAATGACACCCTTAAAGCCAATTTCCTAGGAATATGAATGTAAGTATGAGACAGAGGGGAGAAGGCAGACATCAACAAAACTACACTGAGAGAGAAGGTACCCAGTGAAGCTCTGAGAATAGTAAAAGCTTCAGCTAAGAGTTAAACAGACTGTAGGAAGCTGTTTCCATCTGTGGCCCTGTGTTGAGGTTTGAGCTCTTCACTCTCTAATGGCTCTAAAGATTTATGAAAATAATTACAGATAAATACAAGTAATACTAATATTTTTTTTTAAAAAAGAAGCATGTATTTTAGGTTTATACCCTCTGGATTAACTTGCTCTTGAATTGAACCTATACTTTAGAACTTCAGCTTTCTTGACTTAGGACATCTAAGATTTTTTTTCTCAACAGCCCAAATTAGTACGATTGTTTCTGTTTTGTTTTGGTTTTTGTGTTTCAAAATACCTCAAGATGATCAAATACTCTTCTTTTTAGAAATAGTTTTATTAATGTATAACTTATATATCGTAAAATTCACCCGCTGTATGTATGATTCAATAATTTTAGCAAACATATACTTGTACAACCAACAACATAATAAGTTTTAGCACATTTCCATACCTCCAAAAGTTCTCTTGGGCCTATTTGCAATTACTTGCCATTTCCACTCCCAGCCTTAGCAAACACTAAATCGGTTTTCTGAGTCATAATTTTGCCCTTTTCGACATTACATACAAATAATCTTTTTGAGGTTCATCCATGATGTACCATGTATCAGTACATCACTTATTTTTATTGACAAATAGTACTCCACTGTATGAATACACCATGTGTTATCTTTTCACCAGTAAATAAACATTTGGATTTTTTTCCATTTTGGAGTTATGCTATGATGAACACTCAAGTATGTCTTTATGTGAAGAAATGAGCTATGTTCTCATTTCTCTTGAGTAAATACCTAGAAGTAGAATAACTAGATCATATGGTAGGTAGAAATTTTACTTTTTGAGAAACTGCCAAACTGTTCTCTAAAGTGGCTGTAACATTCTACATTTCCACCAGCAATGTATAAGGGTTCAAATTTCTACACATCCTTGCTAATGCTTGGTATTGGCTATCTTTTAGATTACATCCATTCTGGTGGGTGTATAGTGGTATTTGATTCCTGTTGTAATTTACATTTCCCTAAAGACTAAATGATGTTGAGCATCTTTTCATGTGTTTATTATCCATTCTTATATCTTCAATAAAATGCCTATTCAAGTCTTTTGCCCATTTTTTAATTGGGTTGTTTATTTTCTTATTATTGAGTTGTAAGTGTTCTTTGTATATTCTGGAACCAAGCCCCTTACCTTTCCAGATATACTGTTTGCAAATATTTTCTCCCAATTTATGGCATGTATTTTCACTTTCTTAATGATGCCTTTTTGAAGTACAAACTTTTTTTCTTTTGATAAAATCCAATTTATCATTTTTTCTTATATGTGCTTTTGATGTTATAGCTAAGAACTCTTTGCCTAAACTAAATTCACAAAGATTTTTTTATGTTTTCTTTCATAGGCGTAATTATTACACGTAGGCCTATAATCCATTTTGAGTTAATTTTTTTGTTTCATGTGAGGTAAACTTGTAAGCTGATTTTGCTCTCAAGTGGATACCGAATTGTCCAAGCACTGTTTGTGGAAAAGACTACTCTTTCCCCATTAAATTGTCTCGGTAACTTTGCTAAAGATCAATTGATCATAACATAAAGGTTTATTTTGAGACTCTTAATTGTTTCATTGATATAATGGCTATCTTCATTCTAGAACCACGCTGTCTCAATTACTGCATCTTTGTAGTAACTTTTGAATCAGAAAGAGTTCTCCAATTTTGCTCTTGTTTTTCAAGAATGTTTTGGCTGTTCTGGCTCCTTTGAAATTCTACATGAATTTGAGGATCACTGTATTAATTTCTGTCAAAAAACATCCAGGATTTTGATAGGGATATCAATTTTGTAGTATTTATCTTAACAATATTAACTTTTCCAGTCTATGACCACACAATGTTTTCTCATTTAAGTTTTCTTTAATTTCTCTCAACAACATTTTGTAGTTTTCAATGTTCAAGTCCTGAATTTATTTTAACCTTACTCCTAGGCATTTTACTTTTTGATACTATTGTGAAGGCAACTATTTTCTTAATTTCATTTTTGGCTTGTTCATTGCAAATGTACAGAAATACAATTTATTTTTGTATATTAATCTCATATACTGTGACCTTGCTGAACTCGTTTATAAGCTCTAATAGTTTTTTAATGAATTCTTTAGCATTTTCTATATACCAGATCATGTAATCTTCAAAAAGAGATAGTCTTCTTTTCCAACCTAGATGCCTTTTATTTCATTTTCTTACCTAATTGACCTGGCTAGAACTTCACGCACAAGGTTGAATAGAAATGATGAGAGCAGACATCCTTATCTTTTCCCTGACAGTGACAGGGGGAAACGTTCAGTATTTCATCATTAAAAATGATGACAGCTGTGGGCTTTTGCATAGATGCCATTATAATGTTGAGGAAGTTCCCTTATATTACTAGTTTATGGAGAGTGTGTGTCATCAGTGTGTGCTGGATTTTGTCAAGTGCTTTTTCAGCATCTATTGAGATGATCATGTGGTTTTTGTACATTACTTTATTAATATATTAAAATACATTGATTTTCCGATGCAAAACTATCTTTGCATTAGAGGGATGATTCTCAATCTGTTAGAGTGTATAATCCTTTCTATATGTTGGTGGTTTCACTTTGCTAACATTTTGTTAACAATTTTTGCATCTATGTTCATAATGAATATTAGTCTATAGTTTTATTTTCTTGTAATGTCTTGTCTGGTTTTGATATTATGATAATATTATACTCATGGAATGAGTTAGGAAGTGCTCACTCTTCTATTTTCTAAAGTAGTTTTTCAGGAATTGGTATTATTTCTTCTTTAAATATTTAATAGAAACACCAGTTGAAGCCACCTGGGCCCAGGGTTTTTTTGGGTAAATATTTTTAGTTATTTTAGTTATGATGCCTAATTTTCAATTATTTTTTAAATTATATTCTTAATCATATTTTAAATTATATCTTCCTATAGATTCATGTTACCATTTGGTGTTCTTTCAGCCTCAAGGATTTCCTTTAGTATTTCTCATAAGGTAGGATGGGTAGCAATGAATCTCTTAATAAATATGTCTTTATTTCATCTTCATTTTGAAAGATACTTTGCTGGACATAAAATTCTTGGTTGACATGTCTTTTTTCTTTCAGAGCTTTATAAATGTTATTCCACTGCCTTCTGGCCTCCACTGCTTCAGATGAGAAGTTTACTGTTAATAATATTGGTTCTCCCCTGTATATGATAGATTTTGAGGGGATGAGGGGTGTGCTATCAAGATTGTCTTGATATGCCTTTCAACTGTTTGGCTACGTTGATGTATCTCAGTGTGTATCTCTTGGAATTTATCCTACATTATCCACTGAGCTTCATGAATGCTTACTGTTTTTCATAAACTTTGGAAGGCTTTTGGCCATTTTTTCTTCTAGTATTTTTTCCACCCTCTCTCTCTCCTCTCCTTATAGAATTTGCCTTACACATATGTTGGTATACCTAATGTTGTCCCAAAATTCCCTGAGGATCTCTTCACTTTGATTCAATCTTTTTGCTCTTTGCTCTTCATAAATTATTCATTCTATTGATCTATTGTCAAGTTCACTGACTTTTGTTCTTCTGCCAAATTGAATCTATTATTAAGCCATGCAAGTGAATTCATTTCAGTTACTGTACTCTTCAACTCCAGAATTTACATTTTGTTCTTCCTTAAAATTTCTGTCTCCTTTTTGAGAACATTTATTTGTTGGTACACTTTTATCATATTCTCTTTTAAGTATATAAACATGTTTTCCTTTAGTTCTCTCAACATATTTACAATTGTTCTTTGACATCTCTGGCCACCAAATTCAACACCTCAGAACATTCTGAAATGGTTTCTATGGACTATTTTTTCCCCTGAGTATATATCACACTTTCATGTCTAGTTTCGTTGAAAACTAGACATTTTAAGTAATATACTGTTAACAACTCTGGATTTGACTATTTTTCTCCTGAAGATTGCTATTGTTGCTTTTTGATTGTTTGTTTAGTGACTTGCCTAGGATAAACATGTGAAATCTGTGTCTCTTGTGGTGAGCAGCCACTGATAAACTCTCTGCACAGTTTATTTTATTCTTGTTTTGTTTTTTAACCTGGCTTCTAGTGGGCTGCCCTTTTGTCTGCATAGTTTAGTGGTTATATACTAATTGACAGAGTTTATGTTCAAACACCTCAAGTCAATAAGGTTTCTTTTTGTTTTTTAACCTGGCTTCTAGTGGGCTGCCCTTTTGTCTGCATAGTTTAGTGGTTATATAGTAATTGACAGAGTTTATGTTCAAACACCTCAAGTCAATAAGGTTTCTTCCCTTTTCTTTTGTGGGGAAAAAGGAGTAAGTTCAAAGTTCAGATTCTCCCTTTCCATTCTCCTGTGCACATGTGTATATCTTAAAGGTAGGGCAGAACTGTATATATAGCTTGGGCCCTCTCCAGTTTCCACTGCAAATGTGCATGCTCACCCTCAGCTAGGAATATTTTTGCCCAATCATGAGCACAATCTCAGGTTAAAAGACCCATTGACCCAATCTGCTTAGCCACTATCACCAAGGCAATGTCACCATTACTTCCACTGACAATGTCACCAGGTGTGGGTATCACCTTCTGCTGCAAATTGAGTGAACCCTCTTTGGCCCAGGCATAGCATATGCCAGTCCTCAGGTCCTGCCAGAGCTTGGGAGAACTTCCATAATGACCAAGGGAAGTGCGCAGGCAGCAATGGGGGCAATCTTAGGCAAAAATTCCACAGACTCTCAGTTCTTACCCAAATTTCAGCAGTTTTTCAAGCAGTTCTCATACTACTGTTTGCCTTTTGCCAATCTTTTAAAATGTTTGCCAACTTTAGATTGATTCTTTAGTTGATTCTTTTTTGTCAACTTTAGATTCATAGTTGCTTTTGGGGGAAACAATTTGCCAACCTTTTCATTCATCCATAGCCAGAGACAAATATTCTTAACAGAATTTCTTTTTGTCTCCCCAAGAACATACAAAAATGTAGAAATAGCTGCCCAGGAGGTTATATCAAAGTTATATTTTAACAGTAAGGTATGGGGAGATTATCATAGACTTTCTAATAACCTTTAGCACATTTCGGAGTTCTCAGGTGAATAAATACTAAGTCAGAATCTGAAGCAATTAATATACAGAGGTATTACTTCAATAGAAATATGTGCATTCTTGAATTTTCTCTACAAGTTTCATATCATGAAGTCTTCTTTGATCAGTCTGATTATGTTTAATATCCTTCTGGAGAATTTATGGACAAATGAGATTTCTCTAATCTACAGGAAAAAATTAAAAGTGTTCTCATTATGCTCTTGTTTTAACAGCAATTTCTCCAGTGTTAAAAAATTCCCAAGGACTTTTATAAGGTCTCATAAATAGGCATGCAAATGCAGTTAATTTATTGTTTTAGAAAACAAATACTCTCTTTCTTCTCTCTTGTATGATTGAGAGTACTGTACTTAACCATTCTATGCCTCTGTTCCCTCATCAGAAAAATGATGGGCTTGAACTAGAGGATCTAGAACTACATGAAATCTAGATTTCTGAAGCATGTTGGTCCTAGCAACAATGCTTATGAATAAATGGGTATTATTGCTAGAAAACACACTCATCCTGGTTTTTCAGTTTAGTGATGTTTTACTAAATCAAACTTTCTATTTAGGACTTATAAACAAATGTGTCTATGATAAAAAAAAAAGTTGGATAAGATTAAGAGCATAATCTGTGATTCTAAAGCTGAGTTTCTGAGTAATCTCTTTGGCAGGACATGTTGTTATCCGCTCTGTGAGTAGACATTCACTGTTTGAAGCAACGAGCCCTTTGATAGTTAGAAATTTTGGATTCTGTTCTATTTTTAAAAGCTACTATATCAGTATTCATCAACTGTTTGACACAGCCATTCATTTATTTTCAAAAAGGCTATTCTATAATCACACTTCCTTCCAGGAAGCCCAACAACTAAGTAGAAGTCTAAATTACTGATGGTAGTTATACAGGGACCTTCCTGTTGGTTAAGAAGCAGGATTAATTAAACTAATGTGCTAAATCGCAGACTAACAATTATGCAAAAAAGTGGTAAGAAATCTTATTTTATTTGTTTTTAGTGATTTTGCACCTTTAATAGAAAGCTAAGAAGGGTAAAACATACAAGAAAAGTATATTTTTTAGCAATGCTGATATAATTATTCTCTAACTGTAAGAAATATTGCTAATTTATATTAATAGAAATAATTCTAATTCAAAAATATTGATCGTTTATTAAAATAATTAATGAGGTATAAAAAAATTTCTCTTGTGGTGGCTAACTAATTAGGAGCCAATTAAGCATAACTTTTCAAAATGCTTCACAAAGAATATCCCATCTCTATGAAATAAATCCAATTTTTCCATTGAATATTTGCATACTTTTTGAATTATGTTAAGACTAAGAAATGTTTCATAATAATGGCTAAAATTCTTAGAATATTCATATATATTTAAAATTTGTTTTCACATACAATTCTACTGTTATTACAGCATCAAAATGGTTCTGAAACAATATTTAAAAACTGCATTATAATAAATTTTTGGGGGGGTTATAGCTGATATTGTTGGGGCAAATGAAAAGCCAATCTGGGTGCATTGCTGCAAGTTTTGGATCTCATGCAATACTAATGGAGCTTATACCTCTATATACTCTGGTGTGGTTCTGTTATTTAGTGGACCTAGTTTTTTAAAAATTTCTTTTGGAAACATATTGACTATACATTTTGTGGGGTATGCAGTTATATTTCAGTACACATATACAATGTGTGATGATCAAATAAGGGTACATAGCATATTCATCATTACAAAACTTAATTTCTTTGTGATGAAAAGCTTTTATTTCTTCTCTTCCGGCCATTTGACAACATGCAGTAAATTATTGTTAATTATAGATGCCTAGCTTGACTGTGCACCAATAGAACTTATTTTTCTTATCTAGCTGTTTTGGGTCAGTGGAGCTTAGTTTGACTTGATGTTTTTCCATAGATTTAGACATCAGATGTTACCAGGATTTGGATCCAAAGAAATGGAGATTTTGTAGAGAGGTTGTTTCACAATATCTGTAACAACCCAACAGGTTTCTATTGAATTACACACACAGACACACACATGCTTCAGAGGTGGGAAGAGTCCAGACTAACCAGGAAATCCTTAAAAACACAGGAAGTAATAATAACTACATGAAAATGACCCATTCTCCTCTGTAATCCAGAGATGAACTATAAATAGAGATGACAGCAACTATTTTATCTGTCATAATCTTAATCTGAAACAAACTGAAATACCTACGAACTCTAGGGAGTCAGTACGCAGTCATAGTTTAAGAAATAAAGTCAGTAATACTATTAATAACTGTCTGGAAATCTTAATCTGAAACTAAGTGAAATACCTATGAATTCTAGGGCCTTAGTATGCAGTCATAGCTTAAGAAATAAAGTCAGTAATACCATTAATAACTATCTGGAAATTCTGAGTCAAGGCATAGGAAAAGTAAATCTTGCTACAGAAAAGTATAATTTGTACTGTGAGATGGTATTGACTATGACGTTCAAGTTTCAGAATACTGTGGTGATTTCCTTTTAGCCAATAAACTGTTAATGAGTTTTAGATGTTTTTCATTCTATGTAGTGTAGTACACATGAGCATGATGCAGTTTATTAGATTTGATTATTTATTAGTTATTTCCTCACTAATCCTAATGACAGGGAAAAATTAAAAACTTTGGGAGTAAAAAAGTGATAAAATTGATCGCTTATTCATATAAATGTTACCCACCAAATTCCTTCAAACTATAGTATCTCTACCTACTTCTGTATATATGCATAAAAGTAAACAGACCTTTTCCTTGAATGAATACCGTGGAATCACTAAATGATCTTATCTCACTAAATTTCTTTTATCAACTAGGAATGGGGTAATAATGTGAAGAACTCATGAAGAAATTTGGGCATTTTAATAATTAATGATGAAAATCTATTTACATAATAACATTAATACAAATTACACATTCAATCACTTCAAGAAATGGGTTTCTGGGCCAACCCCGTGGCTCACTCGGGAGAGTGCGGCGCTGGGAGCAGCAGCAGCGTTCCCGCCGCGGGTTTGGATCCTATATAGGGATGGCCTGTGCGCTCACTGGCTGAGGCCGGTGCGGCTGACACCAAGCCAAGGGTTTCGATCCCCTTACCGGTCACACACACACAAAAAAACAAAACAAACAAACAAACAAACAAACAAACAAACAAAAAGAAATGGGTTTCTGAAAGAGTAAATGTATTAATCCCCATTGATATCTCATCCTCTTGTTTTCATTGTAGGAAAAGCACATATGAAACTGCAATATCTAAAATAAATTCACACATTTACTTGTATTCTAAGGATAAGCAATTCATTATCAAGATGGTAGAATAAGTTCAGGAAGAAATTCTCACTGCTCTGCCCCAAACACATAGTAATACTTAATAAAATACCAAGAAGACAAAGCTGTGCTCAAAAAAAGGAAAATATCCTATGGAATAAAAATATATTTTGTTTCTGTAAAATAATTAATTATGGAAGCTGGTAAATTATAAGGAGGCCTATTCTGTTGTTTAACATATATAATGGTTTTTCTCAGATCTATGGAATTTAGTTCTTAATTCAGTATAAAGCATTTTTGATCTGAGATTTATTTATTTATTTATTTATCTGAGATTTATTTTTTATCTTAGCAAACATCAATTTCCTGAATTTTTTTTAATGTAATTGATTTTTTTTATGCTGACTTTATATCCAGCAATTTTGATAAAATCTCTTATTTCTAATAAATTACATATAGATTATTTTCAATATTCTTTTTTTATTATTATACATATATATGGTGTAAAATGTTGATTTTCAATAATTGTGTAGAATGTGTGGTGGTTAAATCAATATAGTTAGCTTATTCACTATTACAATACGCAATTCTTACTGAAGCAGAAGAAAAAAGATAGGTAAAACTTCAAATAAAAATACTCTTAATTCTTGACATCAAAGACTTGCCAAAGCAAATTACATGCAAGAAAAAAAATTAAAACAAGAGACCCATGGATCAAATGTGTAGTGAACTAGATTTAAGTTGGAAAAAAAAATACGGAATAAACTGAACATTTTGGAAGAGACGAGAAATTTTGCCAAATTTAAAATAGTACAATTGTAATGTAAAGCTTTGCTTAAAACAGGCTGAACACAGAAGAGCCCCATTCTCATATAACCTGTTTAACCATATAATTTCTCTTCAACAATAATTTTCATGTACTTCAAATTTTGGTGACATACTCTAAATAAAGCACAAAATCAAAGGCCATTATATTTAATAAAAATTCTGGAACTTCAAATTGGAAAGAGTATATATTCTCTTTCTTTGTGAGCTTTTGATTACACTTGATTATTCAAGAATGATTTCATTTCAAATGGGCCACTAAGGTAAAGCAAGTATAACATCCAAATGAAGAGAAATTTAAGTCCCATGTGCAAAAGTTTGAGAACTTTGTGAGCTTTTGATTACACTTGATTATTCAAGAATGATTTCATTTCAAATGGGCCACTATGGTAAAGCAAGTATAACATCCAAATGAAGAGAAATTTAAGTCCCATGTGCAAAAGTTTGAGAATGTATGTGACCCAATTCAAATCTGATTAATTATCAACTAACTTAATATTAGTAAGTTTCCATGACTGTAATTAGACACTGTCCTATGTCTTTGTCTACTTATTTTACCTTCTCTCTTGTCATTATAGGAAGTGACTGCTCCTAAACTAATCTACTATTTCCACTGGATCCCATCTTCTTCTCTACTTAGAGACAGTATTCCAGCAATTCTTTCACTGTCTTCTGCCTCCATTTTTATCCCACTGTCCTTATTCACTCCCATCAGTATATGTATTATTTCTCTAATCTAAAAACAAAAACCAAAAACACTCCTCTTTACTTCACTACCCCATCCAGCTACTGCCCCATGCCTTTCATTTTCTTTACAGTGAAACTTATTGTTGTTGCCTAAGTGTTGCCTATATTTGTCTATATATTTGCCTACATTTCCAAATCTCTCCTCTCATTCTCCTTGGACTTTCTATTCTCTCCTATCCCCTAGAATCCCACTGAAAATGTTATATTAAGATTGCCATAACATTTGTATTGCCAAATCCATCAGTTATCAATCCTCATCTTCTCTGCCCCATTAGCAGCATTCAACTCAGCTGATCACTGTCTACTCCTTGAAATACTTTTTTCACTTGTCTTCCAGGATACTACATTTACAGTATTGCCTCTTACCTTCTGGCTACTCCCTCTCAGGATTCTTTGTTCAGTCTTCTTTTGCCATATCCACTTCATCAGCAAATCCTGCTGCCTCTAAACATGTCTAGAATCTGTTCAATGCTCATCACCTTTACTTCCACTGGGGTCTAAACCACCATCATCCTTAACCCAATTGTTGAACTAGCTTCCCATCTATTATATCTTCTCAGCTGATCATGGCCTACTCTGTAAAATATTTTCTTCACTTGCCATTCTATAGTCTATTCTCAGCACAACAGCCAGATTAATCCTGTTAAAACTTAGGTTAGATTATGTCACTTGACTGTTCAAAACCCTCCAACAGTTTCCAATCTAACTCAAAATCAATGCACAAGTCTGTACAATGGCCTACAAGGCTGTACAGGTGATGTGATCCCATTATCTCTCTGACCTCATCTCCTAATTCTCCCAATCGTTATCTTTCCACTTTATCTACACTGTTCTTTGTGCTATTGCTTGAACACATCAGGGCCTTTGTACCTAACTGCTTTTTCTGCCTGGCATGTTCTTCCCCCAGATAGACTTGTCACCTTCTCGCTGAGGCCTTTCCTGGCTAAAATCACAACCCTCATCCCTATTCCAAACCTGATATTTCTATTATCCTTCCCTGGCTTTATTTTTATCTTCAGCACTTATCAATCTAAAATATGTTATATTTAACTTATTCATCTTGTTATCATCTGTTTCCCTGACTAGAATTTAAACTCCACAATGGCACAGATTTTTGTGTTTTGTTCTCTATTGCTGGTGTATAATAGGCACTCAAAAATGTTTTCTAAATAAATGAATCAAACATTTATTTATGATAATATTGGGTTTAGGTCAGAACCATCTAAGTATAAAATGAGTTCAGGGGCTCTTGCTTCCACTGTCCTAGGAAATCCATGAAACTCTAGAAAAATCATCCATAAGTTTAAACACCTGCTGGGTTCTTGATCTGAGAAACTGAGTAGGCTCAGTACTTTAAACTAAATTGCCATGTTCCTTTCTCTTTCCCTCTCATCCCATTATAATCCTTTTTCTAAAGAGTAAGAGAAGGCCTTAACCTCAAGATAATCTAAAGCATTTTGGATCACCCTGCTCTAGTGCCCTATCCAGAGCTTTTGCTAGACAAGATCTCAAATGTTAAAGTCAGCCAGCTTTGAGCTGGTGACATTTAGCATGAAGGTATATCTTCCTTATTGCTTATGCATCTTTGTTTAACAAGGAATAGTACACCTTGATGTATGTGTGTATGTATGCTTACTTGCTTTGCTGTTGCTAATGAATTGCTGCATTTTACAATAAATATTCATTTTTAACCTTAAGTATATGAGGTTTTAGGCTATAAGTCCAAAAGAATTTTTGTAGAAAGTTTTTTTCATAACATTTTTCATTATGGTTTCCTATCTTTAGAGTAATAAGCCCAAGTGAGATATTTAACAAAGGAAATAAATATATTTCTTTAACCTGAAGCCAACACAGAGGGATCAGACAAGTTTTCATTTTCCTCATCAGTACTTTCATCATAGATTGCATCTCGGTCAGCAGTCATTTCAGAGTGGGTTGTAGCTTCCCTAGCAACAGAGAAAAGGAGAATTTTGAATCATTGGCTCACCCATGGCTATGTATCAAATTCACCAGTAATATATAGAAAATGTTCCTGGAAAAAGATTCTAACTAGACAAATATATTGAAATATATATGATTTAGATGAAGCCACTTTAAAGACAATATATTAACTCTCTTAGGAACAAATTTCTTTTTCACCTAATAATCTGAATGTTGTTTAGTGCTCACTATAATTCTTGAATTAATTTCTTATGACTTTTTCTTCTTTCAAAATACTATTCTACCAAATTATCTCTGTGGGTCACAGAATGTTTAGTGTTTTACTAGTCTCAAAGAAGTTCTGCATTTTATTTGATCTCCTCAAAACCCTGAGATGGGTACCTTTGTCTTTGTTAAGAGGATAAAGTAAGGCACAGAGAGTTTAAAGGACTTGCCCAAAGCCATATACTAACAGATATAAGTGCCAGACCAGCACCTGAACTAGGACCAGCTGACATCAAATGTTATGTTTCTTATACTATGTCATTGATAAACCTGTGCTTCTTTTTGATTCATAGCAATAGATCCAAACCTGTATCTGCTAATGCCTAAAAAAATTATATTTAAACAAAGCCATACCAGCCACTTGTCACCTATGATTCTTCCTTAACAATCAAGTACACATCCATTCTCAGAGAAAACTTGACAGGTGGATGAGAGAGAGATCCACACCCTAATCAGATAAAATAATGCTTCTGAGAATTAAGCATTAAACATTTCATTTTAAAGTTAACCACTGCTTAGTCGTCAAGACTATTATATATGTGCATCCAACTCTGTAGTTTTACACTTCAAAGGTATTTTTAATTAATGTGTTTATTTCTTAGTGATGTCTAAGAATTAAACAAGTAATATTTAGATAAGTCCCATGCCAGTTTCTGATTTAAGTGGCACTCCTTCAGCTACTACACAGTGGCCTGCAGGGACCCAGTTGGACAGGCATGAAGAGATAATGTTGAGAATTCTCTAGTCCACTACATCCCTGTCTAACAGCAGAGCATCCAATCTCAGACTATCAAATGTTTTCATATTACTAAAAAGTTGGCAAGTCATTTTCATTAAGTTTGGGAAGAAATTTCACTTAAATTTATGCGTCAGTCGTCCAAAAGCAGAAAGGCTAAAATACCTTTCATGTTCAGTGTTCTTTTCTAGTTCTTGAACTTCATTTAACAATTTATGTAAGCTTCTGATCTTTGTTTTTTTCTCATTCAATACGAGAATAAATCGTTTGTAAAGGTCAGTCTCCAAAGCTTCCTTAGCACTCACACATTTTTCCAATCTAAAAAATAAATAAACACACAAATTAATAAATCAGTCTTTGTTAGCATTATTATTCATTCTAATACTCAAGAAGATTTCAAGAAAAATACAATTTAAAATAATTTTTACATATTCTTTGATTTACTAAAAAATTTTATACAGTTAAATAATTAGAAATGATTGGTTATTAATGTTAGTAGCTTATGTACTTAAAGATCAAAATTGAAAACTCATATAAACAAAACTTTAAAAAATCGAAATGTCTAAATGTAATAATTTATTCTATTCACATCTATGGTTTATTTACAAAAGAATGTTTTTATGACAGAAATTTCAATATAGTAATTACAAGAGTAAATGAAGCCTATATTTCCTCAGTACCTTGTTACTATTACTATAATAGAAATCATGATTTTCGTGATTAAGTTATATACCTAATCTGTTTGAGTACCCTACTAGACTATGAACTGTTCCACAACGAAAACATGACTTATTTTACTTAATTATATCCTTATAACTCAGTACCTCACATATACACAGATACACATACGAACACATATATAATGAATGAAAGTATCCTACTTGATATTTCCAAAGAGAGATTAATGAAACAGCAAATGTGAAATATGACATATCTTCTATTTTAGATATGTAAGATAAAACTTATAAAATTCTCTATTATTTATAATTCTTCCTACAATGCTAAAATGAGCTAACGTGATTCTATTTATTTTAATCTCTCAAGATATATATAAAGTAGAAAAAATAAACTAGCTAATATGTACACATACACACACCATGAACAAACCTCTATTTTATAGATTCAAATACAAATTATTTCATGTATTCTTTTAAATAGTCTAGTTCTGCATAGTTTTCTGTTTACCATCCTGTTTATTTATATTTCCTTTGTTCTATATAGGTTTTCTAGTATTTTCATATTTTACACACACACACACACACACACACACACACACACACACACACTACTTCAAAAAGTTTGTGGAAAAATGAAATTGAAAGACAATACAAATATTTCCATGAACTTTTCGAAGACCCTTTGTACATCAGTTGCAATATATATGAGGGGTCTTCGAAAAGTTCATGGAAAGATTCTTTTAAATCTGTTTTTCCATGAATTTTTTGAAGTGCCCTCGTGTGAATGTGTGTGTGTGTGTGTACACATATATACACACATTTATATATATTTCAGTGAAATGACTGAAAGCTAAAATTTCAAAATTTGATTTCTTTCATGTATTTGTCCTTATGTTTGTACCTATCTAGAGATGCAGAGAATTAAGTCCTCTCATAGGATGAAGAGCAACATATGGCAATATATTTTCTGGGAACAATTCCATCAAATTCTTACAGCATAGTCTTTTCCAAGGCTGTGAACTCCATGAGGGCAGTCAGCATGGGTGTTTTATTGGCTACTTTATCCTCAGTGCTTAGCACAGTGTTTGGAATTCCACAGATGTTTAGTAGGTATTTATTAGATAAATGAATAAAGTTGAGTTATATGAACATCTTTTTGTTGTTGTTATTCCAGCTTTACTGCTAATTTATTATGTCTCCAATGACGCTTTATTTTTTCTTTTCAAAATTCTGTTCTGCAGCTTCCTTGGCCCTTTTTGTACGGATGCTGAAGAGCCAGGCATTGGCACAGGCCCTGTGAACACTAACTAACTCTTTGAAGTTCTCCTCCTCCTAGGTGAAGACTCTGCCTTTCTCTTTCCTGTAGACATTCCATATGGCTACTGATCCTGCCAGCTGGGTGCCAATTTGAGTTCTTTAGCAGAGCTGTCTCACTTCTTGGAGGCCAAGGGCCTCTTGGGGATGAGGGTGAGCATGGAATGGTACTCCTTCAGCTACTGCACACTGGCCTGCAGGGACCCAGTGGACTTATTCTGCCTCCTTGTATCTACAGAGATGCCAGTGGTCCAGGCCCCTTCTTGTGGATGTGAGCCACCTTAACTATTCTAAGTTCAAGCCACTGACAGCTTGTCCTTTGGTGTGATAAATCACTATGAGGCATCTGGGTTCAGACGTGGGGTGCTGGGCCATGCGCAGTGCAAGGCAAAGCTCAAACTGGATAAATCACAAATAATATGAAACAGTAGAGGTCTAATGACACTTCATTGTTTCAACAGTGACTACAACAATAGAACAGTAATGCTAAGTTTAATCAGTAACCTAGGACTGAGGTATCTAGGACCTTGGCCCAAAGGATAGCAATTACAAAAAAAAAATAAATGGATAAAAACCAAATACAGAAAAATATTGAATACTCAAAATACAATATTTCTGGGTGTGAAAATAATCTGAGAATAACATGTCAAAAACAATAACAAAAATAAGAGCAAAATCAAAGGAATTTCATGCAGCAATACCACAAATATAACAATAGATACATAAATACGAACATATGGAACTTAGTAACAGTGCAATAATCCTTATATTAACAATCAGTTTTGGCCAAATTTATATCCAAGTCAGGGTTGCATAGCAAAAGAAAATCTGAATAGAGTTAGGAGGACAGAACGCTAAAAAGAACTGGAAAAGAAAGCAGTGATAAAGAGACTTAATAAGCTTTTAAGTACTGGAGATAAGTACTGGAGAAGATGGTGAACAGCTGTTCCTTGTTTCCTTCTGATGACAGAACAAGAGGAAATGGCCTTCAACTGTACCATGAAGGATTCAGATTACCGATAGATGGAAGAAAGAATTTTCTGACTGTGACTGTTCTTAAACATTGTAATGGTCTACCAGGGAGAGATGAAGATACCTCCTGAGGTCTTCAAAAACAAGACTGAATGCATTTGGACATAATGTGATTGTATCCTGAAGGCAGAGAGATGAAGTGGAAGAGCTTTCAAGGCCTTTGAATAGATGAAGATACCTCCTGAGGTCTTCAAAAACAAGACTGAATGCATTTGGACATAATGTGATTCTATCCTGAAGGCAGAGAGATGAAGTGGAAGAGCTTTCAAGGCCTTTGAATGATTCCCTGAGCGTCAACCCAATTCACTGAAAACTGCCTTTAATTATGGGTTTAATAACTATAACTCAGAATAAGGCCAGAGAATTTCTAAACTGAGGTCTGAGTGCAAACAAAAGATCTATTCAGTAACATGGAACTTAAGAATTGTTATTTGAAATTAAGTAGGAAAACTCGGTGAAATAAATATAGCTAGTAACCTGATGATTCACATACAAATTTCCTAATGTTTCCTTCTTTATCTAAATCATACAAATTAAATTAATCGAGTAATGTCACTTGTTCATAATGCAGCCAAGACCAAAATTAGTAAGCAGTAACTGAAAAATAACGGCAAATATGTATGTCAAAAGTTACCCATTAAAGCTCCCTCTTTTTACTCATACTGTAGTATGTAATTCCTCATTCCTCATCCAAGCCTTGTTTATTCCCCACTGTCATCCCAAATGGAAACAGCTTTATACTTGGCTCTGATCATAATAGTGATACGTATTTAAGTACTAAAATATATGCAAAAAAAAATCTTCAAAAAGTAAAGGAAACCTTAATCTACAATTCTAAACATATACTATTAACATTTAACTTTCTCCTTCTAGACATTCTCTATATAAACATATATTTTGCACAGTGGGGTATTACTCATATTTTTGATAATGCACATGTCTCCCCTTACTATATCATACACATGTTCCATGTGAATGAGGACATGTGTACTTGATGGTATTTGGCTTGTGTGATATCCTATTGTGCATTAAATATATTTTGCGCCCATCTATCATAGCTTCTAGGAGAACTCCCATTCCTTACTTTGTGCCACACCCTATCTTCAAACACCCTCCCATCTCCACATACAGTCTGGAATGATGACGGGGAAGAAATGATTGTGTCATAGATGAACACTGACACAACAGTAATCAGAGGCTGCCCCCAAAACTGAACTGTGGCCAAGCCTAACATCATGGCTCTGACTCCAATCATTCTCTACTTTCTGCGTCTCCAGTTTCCTACCTTGTTATGCTCAAGTTCTATTTCTAATCTCACTAAAGGCTCTTAATCAGTACTACTACCTTATGGAAGCTGAAGCTATAAATCCTCTGCTCATTTTCCAGTATACTAAGGCTCTAGTGAGGGAACACTAACAAAGTACTGCTTAGCCATGACAAAGATGTATTTACAGCTCCAAACAGGAGAAAAACCAAATGTGGGAAATATATAAAGCTACTAATCTAACATCTGGTATACAATTAAGAGCCTAGAATTCTCTGCAGTGAACTGTTTTTCCTCTCAGTTCATGGGGCCACCCCAATGGAACACATCTTTAGCCCCTAAAGAAGATGTGTGATCCAGTATTAAAGAATGGCTGGATGGTGATAATGCAGGTGACAGGATACATGACTGTGCTTTAGATCAAACAGGAAATCTCTCACCACAATAAGACAAAAGCACTTTCTGGATAGTTCAAAATAGGAAATCCAGCATCTGAGAGCCACATATTATATGTACCCCTCACACACACTGTTTTACAGTGCAGGGTGTGTTTGTCTCAACTGCCTCATCTCCATTCCCTGCTGCTTTCAATTCTATGGGAGTGGTGTTGAATACTGATGAGATAATACCTCTCTCAACCTCTGGCAGACATTTTAAAGTAATTTGTTCAAGTACCAAGTCCCTAGTCTGCATTTTTGTGAGCAATTTGCAGATCAAATTTCCTATCATACTGAGGGTATTTTGAGTTTTAAATATAATGGCTTATCATGATCACAGCACATCTCCTTTAATTTGATTTATTTCACATATAATATAGAAAAACACACCCAAACTACAGATACAGGTCCAAAAAAATGCTATGTAGCATAGATATTTAATACTGATTCATACTGAAATGAGTAAAACACAAGTTAAAGAAAAAAATTAACTTATTTTTTTGCATGGTTTCCTAATGCTTACATGTTTTGATTTGATCTCATTTTTATATTTATATAAAATTACATATATATAATTGATAATTAATTTAGAGCTAAAAGAGAACAAGATAGACATTTTCTTAATATAATAACTGACAGCCAAGTATATCCACGTGTTAGGAACTTAATTTTACATGTCTTACGGTAATTAATAAATATAACTGAAGGTACAGAAAAGTAACTTCTTTTAGCCAACATCATTTTCACATGCATACATTGACAGTGGTAAAACTCTTCACAATTTTTCATGTACTCTCCCACATCTTTTTTTGTTTTGTTTAATTTAATTTTGTTGTTTGTTTGTTTTTTCTCATATCTCTATTAATGCCCACCCAGAACAATCACAATGGTTGCTCTAAAATGACCCTAAGTAGGATAAATGTTCTTATGCTTTAGAGCCATTAGTTTAAATGAAAGATAAAAATATCTACTGAGTGTACTGGTTGTAACAATAATTATTATCATTATTATATGCATTCTACATTATTTCAGACATTATAAAATATATATATATATATACATAAGTACAAAGATATGCATATTATATATGACTCTGTGGAGATATAAATGTTCACAAGACATACTTTATTTCCATCAAACATTTTTACATAATAGAGTAATACAGGTTACATACTAGACCAGCCTAGGTTATGATTTAGTTGAGAAAGTCAATTGAGAAGATAAGTGACTTTCTCCTTCATCTTTTAAAAAATTAGAGACAAGAAAAAAAAAAAAAAAAAAAAAAAGAAAGACAAAGCCAGGAATAAAAGGCTTCCAAATGTCTTACCCAGTAGCCACAATTACCTCACCTTTTAAAAATGCTTGTAGAATGAATTTTCAATCAAGAGAAATAAGTCTTTATTAGGAGCCAAACACACATCATTTGAAATTAGAAATAACTGTCATTCATTGATTCCAAATAAAAAATCAATTATGCTTATTTATATTTCATGTCTCTTTTTTATTCATCATTAGTCCTACAATTTAAGTTGAATTAATCCTTATAAATATCCACCCCCTAAATTTTTTGATATTAATGTGTTGTGATCCTCAATGTCCAATTACTCCTTATTGTTTATAAGTTTGTTGGAGACACCAAATACTAATGACCTAAAAGTGTTAATGCACTCCTATAATACCCAATAGTGACTAAAAATTTGGCTTAATCAGATTAAGGTATAATTAATAATAGACTTTACTTTAAAATAGGCTACTCTACGTATATTATAAATTTACAAATCATTGGCTTACTGCTACAATATAAAGAGGGTACAATGTTTTTATAATGCAAGCCCATGTGTACATACCGTTCTTGAATATCATTCCAATCTCTAAGAAGCCTTTGATTTTCTTTCTGTAGGTGCTCGTTTTTGGCTTGGTTTTCTGCTACGGTATCCAGACAGTAACAAATAAGTTCTCTAACAACCTCAGTTGAGCTTGCAACTTTCTCTAGGTTGAAGGAACCAAGTCTGAACTAAAATGAAAAGAAAACATGTTTAGTTTTAGGATAATATCAGACTGAGCAGTCTAGTATTAAACATACACAATTTCTACTGAGGAGAAAAAAAGTTTAAAATTCAAACACAATGCATTAGAGCATGCTTTGGGACCTAGGCAGGAGCCAGGGGCAGTACCCCCCACCTGGAAGTAGGCAAGAAGCATGATGAAATTCTGCTGGGTGGCCTACCCCAGACACTGCCATAGCCACAGCTGCTGCAAATTTGTGAAAAAAGTGCTGCGGGCCCACCAGACACCTGACTGCACTGACTCAAGGAGTATCACCAGTGGAGACTGGAAAAAGAAGAGGGTATCTCTCTCCTCAAAGCCCTCTCCAGAGTAGTAGAAGAAGCAACTGCTCTACCAGATGACCAGACATCAACAGAAAGATAATAGAAACATGAAAATCCAAGAAAATATGATACCAGGAAGAATACAGTAATTCTCAAACACCAGAGCAGGAAACTCTTGAAGTGACTGAAAAGGAATTCTGAGCAACAATCTTAAGGAAACTCACTGAGATACGAGAAGACTCAGACCACATAATGAAATGAGGAAAAAAGTACAGTATATGAAGGAGGAAATTTATAAAGAGATTAATACCTTAAAAAAGAATATAGCAGAACTCATAGAACTGAATGATTCAATGAAATAAAAAGTACAACTGATAGCTTAAGCAGAAGGCTAGACCAAGTAGAAGAAAGAATTTCTGGCCTTGAAGATAGTCTTCTCAAAATAACTCAGGTGGATAAAAAAAAGAAAAAAAGAATTTTAAAAAATGAAGAAAATCTAAGAGAATTAGCAGACAACCTTAAGTGCACAAATATTTGAATCATGGGTTTTCCAGAATGGGATGAGAAAGGAAAAGGCATGGAAAACTTATTCGATGAAATAATAACCAAAAATTTCACAGGTATAGGGAGAGACACTGACATTCAGATCCAAGAGGCTCTAAGATCCCCAAACAGATTCAACCCAAAAAGATTCTCTCCAAGACACATTATAGTCAAACTGGCAAAGCTCAAAGACAAAGAGAGAATATCTTAAAAGAAGCAAGAGAAAAGTGTCAAATCACCTATAAGGGAGCACCTATCAGACTAACAGCACACTTCTCAACAGACCCTGTACAGGCCAGAAGAAAATGGGAATGATATATTCAAAATACTAAAAGAAAAAAACACCTGCCAGCCAAGAATACTGTACCCAGCAAGTCTATCCTTCAAAAATGAGGGGAAAATAGTATATTTTCTAGACAAATGAAAACTGCAGTTCACCACCACACAACCAGCCCTACAAGAAATCCTCAAGGGAGTCCTGCATTGGGAAACCGAAAAACAATAATCACTCATTTTACCAGCTATAGTTATGTTCAAACTATGTTTTTTCAAATTCAGTCTTTGTAGGTGGTGTGTTACTAGGGATTTGTTCATTTTATCTAAATGATCTAATTTGTTGACCCAAAATTACTAATACTATCCTTTTAAGACCTTTTTG
>NW_007737240.1:52308-55291 GCF_000696425.1 Galeopterus variegatus | reverse complement strand
AATTAATTAATTAAAAAAGACATGCAGATGGCCAACAAGCACATGAAAAAATGCTCAACATCTCTAATCATCAGGGAAATGCAAATTAAAATCACAGTGAGATATTACCTTACTCCAGTTAGAATGGCTTTTACAGGCGAAGACGCAGAGAAAAGGGAACTCTTCTACATTGTTGGTTGTACTGTAAATTAGTACAGCTATTATGGAAAACAGTATGGAGATTCATCAGAGAATTAATAATTGAAGTACCTATGTCCCTGCAATCCCACTACTGGATATATACCCAAAGGAAATGAAATCAATATATCGAAAAGAAACCTGCACTCCCACATGCATTGCAACACTATTCACAATAGCCAAGAGATGGAATCAACCTAAATCCCCATCAATGGGTGAATGGATTAAAAAAACTATGCTATATATACACAATGTAATACTAACTAGCTATTTAAAAAAAATGAAATCCTGTCATCTGCAACAACATGGATGAAACTGGAGACCATAATGTTAAGTGAAGTAAGCCAGGCACAGAAAGACAAATACCACGATCTCACTCATATGTGAAATCTAAAAAAGAAAAAGTGGTTCTCATAAAAGTGAAAAGTAGAATGATGGTTACTAGAGGCCAGGAGTAGAAGGGGACATGGGGGAGAGAGGGGAAGTAGTAGATTAACAGGTACAAAGTTATGCTCTCTACCCCAAGTGAATAAATATGCTGTTTGTGCATGTATTGAAACAGCACCCTGTACCCTACAAATATGTACAATTAAATATTCAAATAAAATTTAAAAAGAAGTTTTGTCTAGAGCATAGTAAAAATTCATACAACTAAATTAGAACTAGGCAGACCATCCAACAGAAAAATGGTTAAAGGACTTGAACCAGCCCTGAACAATAAGAGAATTTCTAAATGGTTAATAAACACATTAAAAAGTAGTTTAACCTCACAAATAATTGGGGAAGAACAAATAAAACACAATGTGATACTACTCCACATCCAACAGGATGTCTCAAAAGAAAAAGAAAAGAAAGCATGAACAGCAGCAAGCTTTACATAGAATGCTCACGTTCTGCAGGTAGGAGTGTGGTTTGGTGCAATCACTTTGCAAAACTGCTGAACAAACACATACACACCCTCTTTGAGCCAGCAATTCCAGCCTTACGTATATACTGAACAAAAACACACATGTTCGGCAAAAGACATGCACAAAAATGTTCATAGCAGGACTGTTTATAATAGCCAAGAACCTGAAAACAACCCAAATGTCCATCAACACTAGTACAGATGAGTAAATTGTGAAATATTCATACACTGGTAAAATACTAAATAGAAATGAAAATGAATGAAACTCGACTATACACAACATGGATGACCCTCACATATGTAATGTTAAGAAAAAAAAGATATGAATGGAAGTACGCATGATGTATGATTCCATTTCTATAAAGTTGAATAACATGCAAAACCAATCTGTGCTATTAAAAGTGAGGAGAGTGGCTTTCTCTGCGGAGCTGGAGGGGCGAGTCAGTAACTGGTACAGGTGCTGAAAGGCTTCTACAATTTCGGTAATGTTCTTTTTCTCACTCTGGTTTTTAATTACAGAAGTGTGTTTACTTTGAAAATGCATTGAGTTTTGCGTCCTTTTTACAGATAAAGGGTAGGCGGGTTTTCAACACATGAGATGTGGAGTAGAGACATTCAGGTAAAGATAAAAGTATGAACACACTTTGAATTTTCTGGCTTTCATTCTTTTTGAGGTACAAAAAGAAATAAATGAAGTTAATTACAGACATTTTAGGCAGTGGATTTGTGTACTGGATGTGGGTCATATTTATGTAACATACTGTCAACATAGATGAACTGATATTTGATAGATGATTATTTAATTAACTAGCATTTTGAGTAAAGGAAAATAAACACTTGAGCCACAAAAGGCTAGATTATCAGTAATATCACTTTTCAGTAGCCATAATCATCACCAAGCTCTCCCAGCCCAGACACTTTTAACATGAGTGATGGTGCTTAAGGAATAATACAGTTGCTGAATGAAAATTCTGTATATTTATTAAAAGGCAAAAATAACCCCCCTTTTTTTTTTCTTTTTAGAAAACTTCCGATAGGTGTTCATCAGCATGTTTCCCTCTTGTTCCAGCTGCTGAATCTCCAGATACAGCTTATACACCTCCAGGGCCATTTTCACGTCCTCTGGGCTTGGGAGACACTGCATGAGGTGTTTGCCTTCAAGCACTTGGTCACAGTCTTTAGAAACCTCCTGAAAGTGATTTAAAGAAATGAGTGAGGGAGGGGTGTGTTTTGAGTGGCATTACTGGCAAAAGTGAGATTGATCTGAAGACTGACGGATGAAGAGAAAACCAGGAGACACTTTTCATCCTAGCAAGCGTTCACATGTAGGCCAAGCCCAGGTCTGTTATTGCACAGCAGCCAAGCACAGCTGAGGTGGGAAAGAGGCAGAGCTGCAAAGGAGAACCACAGCACCTCTGCAAGGACAGCCCAGGGATGGTTCTGATGACCAACCAGAAGTGGAGCAAACGCACAGCACTTACTGTAGAAGATGTAGAGCCTACAGATCAGGACATCTGGGTATATGGGACCCTCAAATCTAGTCATTTTGGCTCTAGCCACAGAGCAGGAAAATTTGCCTCTCTCACACCCTACATTGCTTCAAGGTTGAAATGCTAATTTTGATAAATTACTTACGCAGCCTGACAAAGGTCAGATGTCACCATTGCTAGCTGAGAGAGAGCTTTAGGGGAGGCCACCACGTTTAGGGGTTGATAGCACAGAACTTCCTTGAATTGTGCCACTTACCCTCTCACACGTGGGCAGCTTTGGGTACCAGGTTCTGTTCTCTGAGCAAGTGATACTTTGGGGACCAACCACACCATAGCCAGAGCTGCATTGGATGGTGACATTTTCAGGTTCAACATAGTGATTCTTAGCCACAGACGGCATTCCATTTTC
>NW_007737240.1:49744-50899 GCF_000696425.1 Galeopterus variegatus | reverse complement strand
GGATGGTGACATTTTCAGGTTCAACATAGTGATTCTTAGCCACAGACGGCATTCCATTTTCAATCTCTGGTTGCAGACACAGGGCTATAAAGGAAGATTCTTGTAAAATCTTTATTAAAGCCACAAAGATATTCTCAGTTAAAAGACATTGTCTCTAGATACTCTGTAATGATACCTAAGAACCTTGTAGTAGTGGTTGCCTCTGGACAAGAGGTGACCTGAGATTCAGAGGACTGATGTAGGAAGTAAAGTTCATTTTCAATGTACCTATCAGTGAGGTTTTGAAGTTTACCAGGCATGATTTAAATATTTAATAAGATAAATGACAAAACTTATGCTGCCTTTGATCAACAGGAAATATTGCCCTCAATATTTTCTAATTCTATCTTCCGTGGATGGTGAGTGGAGCTGTAGTTACCTTTACATTGAGGAGGTGAAGGAATCCACTGGAAAGACTTGCAGTAAATTGTAGCAAATCCAGCCAAAACATAGCCTTTGTCACATTCATATGTAGCTTCAGGAGTAGAAGTCAATAAAATAACTTTCTTGTAGTGTCCATGGGCAATTCTGGGAGGGTAACTACAAACTTGGATGGTGAAAGAGAAGGAAAATATGAGCTCATAGTTTTAGATTAATAAGACACTTGTACATCTGGGTGATTTGTGGAAGGTTCAAATGTCCCCATTCAAATTCTTTTCCCTTAGGGTAACTTGGCACAACTTAAACACTTCCGCTGCATTCAGGCTGAGGACGAAAGCAACTTGGGTTGAAGGAATTCTCCCATATCATAGGACCTTTTTTTTTACATTATCTCTAAAATATTTCACTGATTGGGGAAATTACAGAAGTTTTGGCATGAATTCATGAAAGCGTGCAATCAGCCACAGAGAATCATGTTAAACTAAAATCATTCTCAATAGACACCAAAAGACATCAAGCTAAGTAAAGAAAAATCTATCTGTGAAAAATTGTACAGACTGAATAAATACAGGATCCCCCCAACAATCTCTAACTTTTCTTTAACCACAACACAATAAGGACGTAGATGCTGTGTTTTACAATTTAAACAATGACTTCAGAGTTAAAACAAGGAATATGAGATGTTGGGGGTGGTTACACTGGAAGGGTACTGTCTCAATTTTCCACACTCTTGTA
>NW_007737240.1:37908-49383 GCF_000696425.1 Galeopterus variegatus | reverse complement strand
ATTCAAATTCTTTTCCCTTAGGGTAACGTGGCACAACTTAAACACTTCTGCTGCATTCAGGCTGAGGATGAAAGCAACTTGGGTTGAAGGAATTCTCCCATATCATAGGACCTTTTTTTTTTACATTATCTCTAAAATATTTCACTGATTGGGGAAATTACAGAAGTTTTGGCATGAATTCATGAAAGCGTGAAATCAGCCACAGAGAATCATGTTAAACTAAAATCATTCTCAATAGACACCAAAAGACATCAAGCTAAGTAAAGAAAAATCTATCTGTGAAAAATTGTACAGACTGAATAAATACAGGATCCCCCCAACAATCTCTAACTTTTCTTTAACCACAACACAATAAGGACGTAGATGCTGTGTTTTACAATTTAAACAATGACTTCAGAGTTAAAACAAGGAATATGAGATGTTGGGGGTGGTTACACTGGAAGGGTACTGTCTCAATTTTCCACACTCTTGTATGAAAGTTTACAATCAATTTAGAGCACTGGGAATGTCAGAGGAAGTCCTGTGTTGAAAGATGATTTCCTCTTAAGATTAAAACTACATGAAAGGGATTCTGAATTGTTGTACTTTCTAAAAATAAATTAATTAGCACACTTAACAACCCATGGACATTAAAACAAAACAAAACAAAATAAAATCCTTCAAATTCAACCAGCATTATTTCTATCTAACCAAACTAGTCAACTCATCTTTTCTCAAACTTGACATGTGCATTTTCACTTTTATATATTTCCTGCTGGCATCCTTCTTATTAGAATGCTCTTACCTTCTCTATTTGTAATCTAAAATCCCACTTTCTCGGTGAAGCTTTCTTTGACTACCCCAATGCACAATGACTGTTCTTTCCTTTTATAACATTTGTCAGCAATAGATTGCTTGGGATTATTTTGAGTTCTCATCATGTGCCAAGTACTGTGCTAAGCAGTTTACATACATGATCCTATTTAAACCTCACAACAACCCTAGACATAAGATATTATCATCATCCTCATTTTGTGGATAGTGAAACAGAGGCTTGAAGGGGTTAGGTACATTGCACTGCATGACACAACTATTAAGTGTCAAGGGCAGGATTAGATCCAGACCTGTCTCTAACCAAAATCTGTGTGCTGTCTACAACTGCATTCTACTCTCTACAGCAGTTATTTAACATCTCCCATTTACTATTTAATATATTTCCTTCTCTCCACTTTGATATCAGGGGTCGTGTGTAACATTTTATGTCCCTAGCAACCAGTTTCTTCCTCTGAACATTAATGGTAAATATGACATTTTCACCTGTATATAAATCTAGAGCTCACATATGGCCTTTTGTAAAATTCATTTTCAAATACTCCATTAGAAATGAATTTGAATTTAATTTTCATTAACACACAAAAAATACATATACATGTTGAGTATTGAACTTGGTTTTGGAGAAAAATAAAATATAACCATGTGAATGGTTGAATCATAATATTAACAAGTTTATGGTAAAGTGCCAAGAAACTAGAGCAGAGAGAAAATTCTATAGAGTTAGAGAAATAAAAAACTATTAGGTAGAGTATTAAAAAAAATTCCTATGGAAGGACAGAGAAGAGTTTAGGAAGTTGGATAGAAAACTGGGTAGAAAGTTAGATGGGTAGATGAAAGGTGGTAGAACATTTTATATGGGGTAACAGAATGAGCAAAGGCTTAAGACCCCAAAAGATTGTTAACAGGGCAGATGCAACAATGGGAACATGGCCATAGGATCTGCTGCTCCTTCCATGTAATGCATTACCTGAAAGGAGAGAGCAAAACAGATCGTTGGGATAATGTATTAGAGATTCAGCTAAGGCATCAACTAAGGAATGACACCCTGCAGAATGGGTACACTGTCTTCCAGGTTACAATGTATGCATTGAACCATTGGCCAGTACCTGTGTACAGCTGTGTACCCAATAGCTAGAATGCATGGAGCTAGAAACCAAAGAGTAGAAACAGGATTCATGTCCCTCACAATGAATCTCAGTGAATCACTTGTATAATGTACTCGCAACTTTTGACTCTTCTAGATTAGAGTTCTGCTTCATAGGGAAAAGGGCAAAATAATTTCTCCAGGGGATGCTAAAGCCTCCAGTGGACCTGAAGCTATGGTTGTCATTAGATTGCATTGGGATCCTTACGTTGTTGGGACAGCTTGGGGGAGAAATGTTACTATACTGGTAGGGCAATAAATTGTGGTTATCATGAAAAGGGATGGCTGGTACATAACTGGGGCAGGAAAAAAATAGATCTGGAACCCAGGATATTCACTAGGGTATCCCTTGATATTTCCATACCTGGGATTAACTGTGAATGGGTAATTACAAGACACCAAGGAGTCTCATTCCTTAGAGATAAAAGTCAGAGTTATCTCGTCTGGCAAGCAACCTAGGCCAACTATAGCACTGACCAAAGGTGAGGGAAATCTAGGATGGGGTGTAGTGAAGGAAGATTATTAATATCGACTACAGGGTTTGATCCCTGTTACTGGCCAGCCACAAACACACAAACAAACAAAAACCCATAGGTAAGATCAATTACAGCCTCAAGATCAGAGTTAACTTATCCCACTAACCCTCCTTTGGAGTGATATTTGAGAGACCGGGGCCAGCCGTTAAAGAGTAACAGTGCAATTAATATGGAGCATAAACAGATCTGAGTGGTGCGAAAGACAGACTGTAGAAGATGCTTTGGTACCCATGTCATGCCTCTTTGGACCACCTCTGATTACAGCCTCAGATGGAATATACAGTTTTACACAGGCTCAG
Source organism: Galeopterus variegatus (assembly GCF_000696425.1). Lineage (NCBI taxonomy): Eukaryota > Metazoa > Chordata > Mammalia > Dermoptera > Cynocephalidae > Galeopterus > Galeopterus variegatus. Next base: position 46,591 of record NW_007737240.1, on the reverse strand, counting down.
ATTTACACTGATGGTGTTCTGCAGAAATCATTCACTGTAAACTCTCAGTCTGTGCCTCGGGGCCTTTGCTGAAGCTGAAGGAGCACAGTCAGAATTGAGAGGCAGTTACTGCCCCTCAGGGCAACCCTAAATGAATGGGGGACAGCAGGTAGGACAAATGTTCCAGTCTCCCATCCTTCAGAGAGATAGTTTTGAAAGGCATTCCTTATACTTCTCAGTGGTCCCAAAGAATTGAGCCCCTGCTGTTTACAATAGTCACCTTTTCTTTTTCCCTTCTCTCTCTCATCCCTCATTCCTACTTCTCAGGATTCCCTCCAAAATAAACTACTGGCTCCCAAGTCATTTTCTCTAGCTTTGCTTTTAGAGTAACTCAAACTATGGTGCCGAATAATCCCCTCATGTTGATGTGAAGAATCCTTCACAATGAAGATACCTCCATAATGATGACCTTTTCAGTGTCTTGTCCTGATTAGAGACAGACCTTTATCACCCTACATGCTTATTTCTTCTCTCTCTTGACATTTTAACAGAGAGGTAGTTCAGCAGGTCTGAGTTAGAGCAAGGAAAGAAAAGGCTGGTGCTGATCTCCATCACTAGGCTTCAAAGCCTCCACCTTTCTAACAAGGTCACTTCTTCAACCTGGGAACTTCCATTGTTACATAATTACATAAATCATTCTTATTCCCTTAACTTATATATATATAGAGAGAGAGTCTTGTGGGGTGATGTCCCTTTTTACTAAAACATTGGACATAGTGCTGGCAGATAATGTATGCAGGAAAATAACAAAATGAGACTTTGAGGGATTTAATCAACTCTACTGTTTTCTCTTATAAAAGAACTTCTGTCAGCTTTTTTCTCCCCGATATATTTTGTTCTAGAGCTGCCGTGCATGGTGCTAGTGGTTTGTATCTGTGACCCCCTTTGCACAATACTTGTCAGAAGAACAACTCCAAATTCACCTGGTTTTAAATAGTTGCTCTTTTGTGGAACTAAATGGGATCATTTGGGGAATCTGAGAAATAATTCAAGATCTCTCGATATTCTTACCTGGCTCACATACTGGCATTTTAGGCTTCCACGTGCCGTCTGCATGGCATGAACTTTTTCCACCCGTAGAAACAGGGTAATAACCTTCATCACATATGTATGAAATATAGTTTCCATTGGCATAGACACATTTACCAGAGAAATCTTTTGTTTCCTGTATGATTGTGATATTCTCCAGATCTGGTACTGAGCAGCACACCCCTGATACATAAAAAGTGATGTTCATGTTTAATAAAATGATCAGAGGTACATGCCTATAGCTGGAAACCTGACTCCTAATAGAAGATGTTAATACCCATAGCCAAACTCATAGAAGCAAAGAGTAGAATGATGGTTGCCAGAGGCTGGCAACAGAGTGGGGTCAGGAGTTGATCAACTGGTATAAAGTTTCAGTTATGCAAGACAAATAAGTTCTAGAAATCTGCTGTGCAACATAGTACCCATAGTTAGCAGTACTATATTATACACTGAAAACTTGTCAGAAAGGTAGAGCTCATGTTAAGAGTTTTTCACCACAATTAAAAAAAAAGAAACAAACAAACAAACAAATCGAGGGAAGAGTTATACCAAGCATCTTCTCTAGATTCTGTCACTGGAACTTTTATGAAATTTCTATTGGTTAATTTCCTTTTGACCATATTTCTTCATTAGAAGTGTTTAAATGAGGTGTTGATTTTGGTGATCGTGGGCCACACAATTCAGACCCACCTACCCTTTGACAAGAAGTAGAAAAACATGGAGGGCTGTGGTAATCCTTGAAGAATTAAGGTACCAAGACCTTAATTGTCTTAGTTGTTCATATTTCAATGAGAAAGAAAGAAATCCATTGAGGTGTGCCTGGAATTTAGAGCTGCTTTCTCTGTAGAAGCATATATTCACACATCCAGAAAACACAGCTGAGGGGCTGGGAGGTCGATGAAAACTCAATGCGTATGTGGTGGGAGGTTTACTGCTGGTAACCCCACCTCTTGAGGGATCGTCAGAACTATGCTCTGTAGTCAGGGTAATCCAAAAATAGATTAGCTATCTAGTACCGAAGCCCAGTTTTGTATCATTACAATCCCCGGTTGGACTCAGGTCATTTAGAGCCCCAGGTCCCCATTACCACCCGCCATAAGCAAATCATTAACAGGAGACAAGATGAGGTTATCAAAAGCTTTAAAAAGCAAGAGACAATGCTAACATCCCTGAGGTGATCTAGAAAATGAACTTCTAAACATTGATTTAAAAATAACTTTGCAGGGTCTGCCTGTGGCTCACTTGAGAGAACGTGGTGCTGATAACACCAAGTCAAGGGTTAAGATCCCCTTACTGGTCATCTTTTAATAAATAAATAAATAAATATATAAAATAAAAATAAAAATAACTTTGCCTTAATATGTAAAAGGAGGCAAAAGATAACATTAAGAATTTTGGTAGAAAAATCAGTACTACAAAAGGGAATCTTGAAACTGAAAAATGGAATAATTAAAGGTAAAAAATTAATTAATAATTAACATCAGATTATACGTAGATGAATTAAGGCACTTTATTTATATTCACAAAAAAGCACAGAGAAACACAAAGTTCAAAAACCCAGATATTAGCATAGGAACTGCAGAAAACTCAGTATAAAGGCTTAACATAAATGTAACTGAAGTACCAGAAGGTGGCTGAAATAGTATTTGAGAATATTTATTTCAAATATTGAAGTATTTAAAGTTGGAATTTTTCCCAAATTAATGAAAGGCATCAAACCTCAGGTTCTAGAAGCATTCTGAATCTCAAGCAGTATAAACACAAAGAAATCAGCCCAGACATATCTGAGAAAAACTGCTGAAAAATAAAGACAAAAAGAACTTCTTAAAAGCAATCAGAAAAAACAGACAACCTTCAAATGCCCAACAGCAAAATTCTGCACAGAAACAGGGCAGAAGACAATGGAATGAAATCTTTCATGTGGCCAAAGAAAATGACTGCCAATCTAGAATTTTACATCCAGCAAATATATCTTTAAATATTAAGGCAAAACAAAGGCACATTGAGACAAACAAAAAAAGACAATTCATCATCAGCAGACTGTCACTAAAGAACACTAAAGAGGATTCATCAGACAAAGGAGGTGATAGCAGATATAAGAATGAAGAATCAGGAAAGAAGAAAAAGCAATAAAAATAGCAATTATGTGGACAAATCTAATTAATTTGATTTTTTAAAACAATAATAACAATAACAATAGTAATAATAATGATAATAATAATATGGAGTTTAAGATACATGTAGGATTGAAATACACAAAAACAAAAGCATATAAGTCAAGTGGGATTAAATCAAGTTCAAGGTTTCTATGGCTTTGCGTTGCCTGGGAAGAGGCAAAACCTATATTAGATTAAAAAGCAAGAATGTGTATTGTAATTTTTATTGTAAACACCAAAAAATATATGTATATATAGTAAAAAGTATATAAATACCAAGCAAATACCAGCTACAAAATTGAAAAAAAAAATAGTTCAAAAGAAGTCAAGAAAAAAGGATATAAAACAGGCAGAAAATATAGTAAATAGTAAGATAATAGATATAAATTCAAATGAATTAATAATTACATTAACTGTACAGAAAGTGCTCTGTTTAAATCATAAAAATTGTCAAATAAGATTAAAATATCCAATGATATCCTGCTCCCAAGATACACTTAAAATATAAAATTGCAGAAAGTTTAAAAGTAAAAAAGTAAAATAAGATAAACCATGCAACACTAACTCAAATAAAGCTGTCAGAGCTATATTAACATAAAAGTAGAACTTAAAGATAAAACAGTCACAGTAATAAATAGGGTCATTTCATAATGATAAAAGGTTAAATTCACCAGGAAAACATAACATTCTAAATTCGTATACATCCAGCAATGTAGTCTCAAAATATATAAAGCAAAAAATGGTTTAATAAAAAACCTAAAAAGATAAAAGACAAATTCACAAACAAAACCTTTCTCAGTAACTGATAGAACAAGGAGACAAGAACTCAGTATAGAAATGGACATAGATTTGAACACCATTATAAAATTAGATCTAATTGATATATGTACACCATTGTACCCAACAACTGCAAAATGCACACCTTTCCAAGTGTACACTGAATATTTACAAACATTATCTAGATTCTGTGCAATGAAGGAAGTCTCGGCAAATTTCAAGGATTGTGTTCAACATTTTCAATAGAAAAGATACACACACACAGAAAACAAAGTTGAAATTCACTTAATCTCACACTCATTGGAAGGCGTCCATATCAAATTTTCCTGACAAGTCACTGTTAGAGGCTCATTTAGAACAGGGCTATAGCCAGGCTTACACTGAAATTTCAATTCAGTACCAATTTTATATATTTTTTGGTCCCTTAGGTGGTGGTCAGTTCTGTCCCAGTAAGCAAAGGGAATGTCTGGTATGTCAGTACAACCATCTATCAAGAAAGCACAATTGTTACTGGGAATGGCATGTTGACCATGAGCTTGTCACACACACAAAAAAAACTGATAGCACATATTTATTCAGCAAGAAACCAGATAATCAATTTTAAATGGGAATTCCAGGAAAAGACACAGCAGCACCATCACCCAATAGACTAGTGTCAAGCACTACACGCATGTGGCACTGGGGAGGCTGTTACAGAGAAGCATGTCATGGTACAGAAAGAGGACAGTCTTTAGGTGTTGGGCTAACTGCACAGGAGCTTAGTTTTCCCTTCACTTCACTGAACCTCAGAATGGTTGATCTTCAGGGGAAGCATTAGGATCACCAGGAATACACAGCAAAAATTTGCTCAAAGATATGATTAACTTTCAACTCTCTTTGCTTAATGGGGATTTTTTTTTTCCCTTGGAAAGAATTTCAAACTGGGCATAAGAACAAGTAAGCTAAACTTTGAATAAATCATACTAATGGGGAGTTAAAATAGAGGTAATCCCCTTGACATAATGTCACTGACACCTGGAAATTTACAATTTGGTCTCACACCAAGCTTTATATAACTTTTGCAGCTGAGTCTTCATTCAGTCTTGTATTTTTTTCTATTTGACCATTTGCTAAAGGGCCTTGTGGATTGATCAAGTTGTTTATTTATTGAATTTCATCACTAAACATTTTGAATGGTATCTAAGTTCTTGTAATGGTAGAAGGGGGTAGGTGAACCACGATGCACAAGTGGCTTCCACACCTGATTAACTATGTGACCTTGTAGTGATTACTTAATCTCTCTTTCTCAGATTTCTCATCATTAAGATAGGATTAAAAATAGTAACTACCTATTAGAATTGTAAATATTAAATTAATTAATTGATTTAAAGCACATAGAACAGTGTTTGATATATAGCAAGCTCTAAATAAATGTTAACAATAGGTATCACTACTTTTATGAGTAATCTGTACTTATTAACAACACCAAGGTCTCAAGGCCAGTATTAGCCCAGTATCAGCCCATAGCTCACAGAGCACCTCTGTGCAAATTAGGAAAAGAAACTTCATTAAAAGAATTTCACCTCCATCATTCACAAAATTCTCATATATTGGTTTCGTTAGTATAAGACACTTTACTATTGACTAATGGATTTTTTTTGTAATAAATATATAAATCTACGATATCTGTGAGGTTATTGATGTCATGACTGTATGATATACATAAAATCCTTCAAATAACATTGAGATTACTAAAAAGAAAATCTTTCTTCTAACAGAAAAACTGGAGAAAAGTATTAATTTAACTTAAAATGATTATTGGGATTACAGTGGATCTGTGCCTCTGAGCATGTTCATTCATACTGCTGGATAACTTTAGATGCCAAATATTGAAACTCTGTGATAGTCCATGCTCACTGGGTTCACAAGAGGGAATAAAAGGATAGCACTTGCTATCAGCCTCACAGTGGATTCCACTGCTGCCTACGAGGGCATAGCCTTTCCTGCAGTTAATCACAACAGAGTTTTTGTATGTATAGAAGGATCTGAATCCAGAGATAAAAAATCCCTTTGGAATGTGTGGCTGGTGACAGACAATTTCTAAAGAAACATAGGAAAAGACATCTGAGTTATAAAAGAGAAATAGCAGTAAAGAAGTGACTGCAATTGTTGGTATAGCTGCAAAGAAGGCCTGAACAAATATATGAGTTTATCAAGTAGGTACAAAGAAAACTTTTAAAGATATAAAATATATAGATTTTATGTAATGATATATATTTACATATATATCTGTTAAAAAGATACACACACACACACACACACACACACACACACACACCCTTTCGGTCCCTAGGAACATCAGCAAAATGAGGTCCCATCATGTTGGTTGTTGTGGATAAAGTCCTCCAAATTTCTTATCAATAAAAACTAGCAATATCTAAACCCTGAAGCCTGAATCTCAAAGTTTCCAAATTGTTCCATGATAATGGCTTAACTTCCTGGATAATTTTGGTTGTGGGTCAGTGGCCCATGGTAATGGAATGGTGGTCATGAAGAGGTAGCCAGGGCATCAGAGACCTGCACCCCCACAAGCAGAAAACAATCTGCCCCCAGCCTCCACCCCACATCCAGCCAGTCATCAAGTCCTGTCAATCCTGCCACCCTCCTCTCCGCTTCTCTCCAGGCCCATTGCCATGGCTACCTTTGAAGCTGCCTTCACTTCTCAGCTGGATGTTTGCAACAGGTACCTGTCAGTTATATTTTGTCTCACTTCAAATTGTTACCCTTTCAATGTCTCCCTTTTGCCTTCATTCTGAACTCTTGAGAGTGACACACAAGGACCTTCATAACCTGACCTTTGCTAACCTATCCAGCCTCAGCTCCTGCCTTTTCTACTGTTAGTATGCAGTCCTGACTCCAGACATTTTTAACTCTTTTCACTATTATGCTCTCTCTTGCTCCAGCGTTGGCTGTGTCCATGTACTGAGTCACAACTGTAAATGATACTGTGTTTTTAAAGGCACCTTAATTGTAGTAAAGAAAGATGTCCTAGACCAGCTGGCTGAGTCATTACTGATAGTGACATAACAACATCTCTCTGGTTTCCCTAGAGAGGTTGGGGGAAGTTACTTTCTTCGGTTGTCTTTTACTACTAACCTGCTGATGTTGGTATGGTTTTGTGTGCTCCACAGGCATGTATGGTTGGCATTACTAGTGTCCACCCATATTTCCAGCTACTCCAGGATAAACAGAAGACTATGTTTGCCAGTTCCTTTGTGCTAGCCAGGAACAAGGGACTAGTTCTGGCCAAAAGACTATAATGACAAGTGACATGTGTCACTTTCAGGTCAAAAAACTTGAGAACTAGGGTTTGACCTTCCTTGTTCTCTTCCTCTGCTTGAACTGATTGTTAGATTTTGATATGAAGGTGTCAGGATAACTAAATAATCTGGATTACCATATAAATGGCAGCTTCCCTGGAGAGTTTCCCAGGCTATCAGTGCACTAAGAAGGAGCTTGAAAAAAACTTTTACTATAAAAAGGCTTTGAGCTTTTGGTGTTGATTATGACCACAGCACAGTCTATGCTATCCTGACTGATTCAGCATGTAGTGAGATTGGTTGAACATATGAATGACTTCATTATTGCAATGATTAGTTTGTCTTTGAATCATTCCATTTCCCCCAATATACACACCCTCCTTTTTCTTTTAAACAAAAGGGAAAAATTCAAAGATTTCATCCTTATGACTTACTTTCACAGGTAGGAGGGCTTGGGCTCCAGACACCTATTGTTTTATTCTCCACTGTGCAGGAAATGGAGGCTTCGCCTAAGAGTGAGAAGTTGGGGTCACAGGTGTAGGTGACTGAAGACCCATATGTGTAGATCTCTTCATCTCCACCATTGTGCTTCCCATTGCTGATGTGTGGAGGGGACTCGCACTTGACAACTGAGATGACAGAGTGAAGAGAAAAATAATCAGGGATGGCATTGTTACACATCTAAAATTCATGCAAATTCTAATTCTAATTGCACAGAAGTGTTATTACTTAATATGGCTTAGGTTTGAAGTCAAGTCAGAAAAAAAATCTTTACTTACTTACGCATAGTGGGAAAGGTTCACTCCAGTCAACTTCTTTACCTTGGATCTCACAATGGCTAGTGGCTGACCCAACTAAGATAAATCTGAATAAGACAGGTCAAAGATTTTAGGGAAATTCATCTTACCATAGACATAAATTGCCAATTAGGCTTTTAAAAAATGGAATTTTTGTTCAATATATTGAAATAAAAATACAATGCTCTCTTGATTACTAATTATCATTTGAGCCAACTGGCAGTTAAATTTCATTATATCAAACAGAGGGCTTATTTTTTTATTTTTCAAAATTCTCTTGATCATTTAAGCCACATTATTAAGCTGTTTCTTGGGATCAGATGGTACCCATTCATAATCAATACAAAGAGTACATAACAAGCTTTGCATTCAGAATCTTAGGACTCCATTTAAATCTTGTGTCTTTCCCTAACAAGGTAAAATCAAGCAGTACAAAACAGGAAAATGGTTCATTTGAGCTTGTTATGTAGTTTTCTTTGAATAAATTATTAGAATTCATTACTAATATAAACCAGTATTTTGACTTCTGAATTGAATTTTCCTTCTGGCTTCTAGAGCTTGGCTTACTCTCATAAATCATTAACTT
>NW_007737240.1:34350-37860 GCF_000696425.1 Galeopterus variegatus | reverse complement strand
ATTTAAGCCACATTATTAAGCTGTTTCTTGGGATCAGATGGTACCCATTCATAATCAATACCAAGAGTACATAACAAGCTTTGCATCCAGAATCTTCGGACTTCATTTAAATCTTGTGTCTTTCCCTAACAAGGTAAAATCAAGCAGTACAAAACAGGAAAATGCTTCATTTGAGCTTGTTATGTAGTTTTCTTTGAATAAATTATTAGAATTCATTACTAATATAAACCAGTATTTTGACCTCTGAATTGAATTTTCCTTCTGGCTTCTAGAGCTTGGCTTACTCTCATAAATCATTAACTTTCTCATTATCATCTCATTTCTCTTCCTCTTGACAAGTCCCAGTCTTTTTTCCAAGACTTTCACCATTAAAAAAAAAAAATGACACTGAATATCAATGAAAAGTTCCTGAATAAAATGTTATCAAACAGAATACAGAAACACTTTTAAAACAAACAAATAAATAACATGACCGAATGGGTTTATTCCAAGAAAGAAAAGAATCTTCAAAATTAGGAAATAAATTAACATAAAATACATTGTTTTGGGTTGAATGTATTCCTCAAAATTCATATATTGAAATCCTAACCTCCCAGTGTGACTATATTTGCATAAGAAACTAATTAAGGTTCGTAAGTATGGGGCCCTGATCCAAGAGTATTAGAGTTCTTATAAAAAGAAGTATTGAAATCCTAACCTCCCAGTGTGATTATATTTGCATAAGAAGCTAATTAAGGTTCGTAAGTATGGGGCCCTGATCCAAGAGTATTAGAGTTCTTATAAAAAGAAATACAACAGAACCCTCACACTCTCCCTGCCACCTCTACCCCCACCTGTGTGCTTGCACCAAAGAAAGGCTCTGTGAGGGCATAGAAGGCAGTGGGCTGTCTGCTGCCAGAAAGAGAGCCCTCACTAGAAATCAAACCTTGCCAAACTTTGATCTGGGACTTCCAGACTCCAGAACTGTGAAAAGTAAATTCCAATTGTTTCAGCCACCCAGCCTGTGGTTTTTTGTTATGGCAGCCAAAGCAGACTAATATATACATGATGTTAATAAATTGACATCATCTTAGTAGACACTAAAATGGCATTTGAAAAAAAATCAACAATTATTTTTGGCACAAAACATTTAATGTAATAAGAATCAGTGGAGGAACTTAGGAGAAAAATGTAGTCATTTCTGCTAAGGTCAATCATAAGAAAATAATGGCCAGTATTAGTATTTTATTTGAGATAACTGCTAGCAAATTAGATAAGAAAAAAAGGATTAGAAATACAACAAAAATATAGAAAGGGGAAAGCAACAGAATCGCTATTTTCAGATGACATAATTACATCTAGATGACATAATGACATACCTGGAAATCCAAAGAGAATTCAACTGAAAGGCTATTATAAATAATAAAGGAATTCAGGTCATTGGTGAGATATGAAATTAATATATAGAAATTAATAGTTTCCATATATGCAGAAAAACAGTTAGAAGATATAATAAAAAAAAGATGCCATTCTTAATTTCACAAATAAAAGTAAAAAAGATGCCAAAGAATAAACATGAGAATTGAAAATCTAAATGGGGAGAACACTAAAACAATCCTGAAACATACACACTTAGCCACCCACACAGAAAAAAAAGATTAGGAGAAATGGGAAGGCATAACAAAGTCTTAGCTGGGAAGACTCAACATCATAAAATATCTATTCTCTTAAAGTTTATTTAAAAGTTAATGCAATTGATTAAAAAGTAAAAATCAACTCATTTAAAAGTTCATATAGGAATATGAACAAGCAAACATTGTCAGAAAAACCCTGTTAATGCAGAACAGTAAGGGAGGATACTTCTAAATGATGTTCCACACTACAAAAATTTAAGAGACAGGAACCGGTTGTGTGAATATACAGGAAGACTAAATGCATAAAATAGAAAGCCCAAAAACATACTCATGTACATTTGGGAATTAAATATATTTTCTTCAATAATATGTCATCTCATATTAAATGTGGACTTTTTTATAAATGATGCCAAGACAATATGAAAGTCATACAGAGAAAGATAAAATTGGAAAAATCCAAAACCTATTTATGATTTTAAAAAAACCCAAAAAAGCCTTTCAGCAAACTAGAAATAGAGGAACACTTCCTCACCTTGATATAGAGCATCTACAAAAACCCTTCAGGTAGCATACTTAGTGGTGAAAGCCTGAAGCTTTTCCTCAAAGACTGAGAACAAGGCAAAGACATCCATTCTCACCACGGCTATTCAACACAGTACTAGAAGTTCTAGTAAACACAATAAGAAAATAAAAAATAAGAAGCATGCATATTGGAAAGGAAGGAAAAAAAACTATCCCTATTTGTAGATGACATTAATGTCTGTAGAAAATCACAGGGAACTTATGAAAACAAAGTGGAACAACAACAACAAAAATTCCAACAACTAGTAAGTGAGTACAGCAAGACAGCAAGACACATGATCAACACACTGAAGCAATCACGTTTCTGTAGACTAACAACAGACTAACACAGACCAGGTAGCTCGGTTGGTTGGGGTGTGGTGCTGACAACACCAAGATCCAGGGATTGATCATTGTACATGCAAAGAAAAAAAAGAAAAATTCCAACAACTAGTAAGTGAGTACAGCAAGACAGCAAGACACATGATCAACACACTGAAGCAATCACGTTTCTGTAGACTAACAACAGACTAACACAGACCAGGTAGCTCGGTTGGTTGGGGTGTGGTGCTGACAACACCAAGATCCAGGGATTGATCATTGTACATGCAAACTGTCAAAAACAAACAACAACAACAAAACCCCACAAAAATTAAAAACACGTCATTTCCAATTGCTCTGAAAAATGAAATATTTAGATATAAATATAACAAAATATGTACAGGATCTGTATGCTGAAAATTACAAAATGCTGATGAAAGAAATCAAAGATCTAAATAAATGGGGAGGCATATCGTGCTCAAGGTTTGGAAGACTCAACACTGTAAACATGTCAGCTCTCCCCATATTGATCTGTTAAGTTAAATGCAAATCCTATAAAAATTTTAGTTTACTATGGACTTAAAAAGTTTACTATGGACATAGACAAGCACATTCTAAAATTCATACGGAAAAGTGCAGGACCTAAAATACCTAAACCAATTTTGAAAAACAAGAAGAGGATGGTAGAAATCATTTTACCCAATATTGACTTACTATTTAGCTACAGTGATTAAGAAACTGTGCTATTGGTGGAAAGATAAACACATAGATAAATAAAACAGAATGGAAACCTGGAAATAGACCCACATGAATACGCCCAAATGTTTTTTAACAATCATGGAAAAGCAATTCGATGAATAAAGGATAGCTTTTCCACAAATGGTGCTGGAGTAATCATCCACAGGCAAAAAAAAAAATTAACATTAACCTAAAACTTCTCCTTATACAAAAATTAGCTCAAAATGAATCACGGACAGATATAAAATGTAAAACTATAAAACCTTTGGGAAAAAAA
>NW_007737240.1:30337-33623 GCF_000696425.1 Galeopterus variegatus | reverse complement strand
AAAAGAAAAATTGATAAACTAGACCTCACCAAAATTAAAAATGCTTGCTCTGTAAAAGAACCTGTGAAGAGGATGAAAAGGCAAGTCGCAGCCACAGACTGGGAGAAAATATTTGCAAACCACATATCCAATAAACGACTAGTACCTAGAATGTGTAAAGAACTCTCAAAGCTCAACAGCAAAAACGAAATAATCCAATTATAAAATGTGAAAAAGATATGAATAGATATCTCATTGAATGGAAGATGTTCAACATCATTAGTTACTACAGAGATGCAAATTAGAACCACAATGAACTATCACTACACACCAAGCAGAATGGCTAAAATGAAAAATTGTAACAATCCCAAATGCTGGTGTGGATGGTAGAGATCACGCATTCATTTTCTGCTGGGAATGTAAAATGATTCATCCTCTCTAGAAAACAGGCAGTTTTCTTACAAAATGAAACATGTAACTACTATATGATCTATTAATTGCATTTCTGGGCATTTATCCTAGAAAAATGAAGACAAGAGTTCACACGAAAAATCTGTGTATGAATATTTATAGCAGTTTTATTCATAATAGCCAAGAATGAAACAATCCACGTGTCCTTCAATGGGTGAAGGGTTAAACAAATTCTCTACTGTGGAATACTGCTTCAGCAGTAAAATCAAGCTATTAATATGCATAACACCTTAGATGGATGTCCGGAGAATTATGCTGAGTGATAAGAACCAATCTCAAAGGTCACATACTGTGTGATTCCATGTATATTCTTGAAATGACACAATTATGGAAATGGAGAATTGATCAGCAGTTGCCAGAGGTTAGGGTGAGCGGAGGAATGGAGTCGGCTATAAGAGGGTAGCACAAGAAATTCCTTCAATGGAACTGTTCTGTATCTTGACTGTGGTGGTAGTCACATAAGTCTACATGTGATAAAATTGCATAGAACTAAAAACACACAGACACAAATGAGTGCATGTAAAACTGGGGAAATCTGAAAACAATGGATTGTATCAATGTTCATGTTTTGGTTGTGATACTGTACTACAGTCATGCAAAGTGTTACCACTGGGGGAAACTAGCAACAATAGTATATGGAATCTCTCTGTATTATTGGTTGTAATTTCATATGACCCTACACTTACCTCAAAATAAAAAAGTTTAAAAAACTACATGGAGGTTTTATTTTCTCCTCTTAATAGGCAAAAATTCAAAAGTTTGATAAAATATTCAATAGTGGAGGTGGTAGAGAAACAGACATTTATTTACATTACAAAATTTTACAAAGTCTATGCAGAGCAATTTTTCAATATTTATGAAAATTTTAAAGTATATTCTCTCTGATTCAGCAATCCCACTTCTGGGAATTTATCCTATGACCTATCTACATACATAACATATATAGATTATTCATCAGGGCCTTGAATGTAACAGCATAGAACAGGGAACACACAAAGGCCCATCAATAAGGATCATTAAATGAACTATGATAAGTTATGATATGTGCACTAGAAAATTACACAACTGTAAACACACGCACATACACACAGAATGAGGAAACACTTGGTGCCTGAATACAAAGATTTCTAGTACATATTTCTCTTAGTGAGTTTGGGTGCTATAACAAAATACCATAAATAAACAACCGAAATTTATTTCTCACAGTTGTGAAGGCTGGGAAGTGTGAGACCATGGTGCCAGCATGCTTGGGTTCTGGTGAGGGCCCTCTTCCTGGTTTGGAGCTGACTGTCTTCTTGCTAGGTCCTCAGATGGCAGAGAGAGAAGCAGCAAGCTCTCACATGTATCTTTTTATAAGGGCACTAATCCCTTCATGAGAGCTCCACCCTCATGACCTAATTACCTTCCGAAGGACCCATCTCCAAATGTCATCATACTGGAGATTAAGATAAGAATTTGGGGGGAACACGAACATTCAGCCCATAGCAATATTGTTAAGTGAAAAAAATAAAAGCAAGGCTCAAAACAATGCACACAGTCAGATAACTTCTGCATAATTGAGGGCAAAATATTGATTAAAATATTTGCACTTGCTTGTATTTACATAAGCAAACACTAAAAAGATAAATCAGAAACTTCCTGTCAGAGTGAGAGAGAAATGGGATGAATGAAGATACAGTAGAAGCTAGAATTCTTGATATGTACCTTTATACACCATTTTTATTTCTGAAATGTATGAATGCACGAACTCCATATAGAAATTAATTGAGAAGTAACGTATTGCTTCTAGGTTGCCTTATACTCACCCCTCTGAGCAGCTGAATTGTATGGTTGAACCAAGGAGAAGACCTGATTTAATTTCCACTTTCCCATTGGTTAAGTCTCCTGGGTTACTACATTGCTTCACTAGAAAGAAAATTAAAATGGTGACTAGTGACTCCAATTACTCACAAGATACCACATTAGAAAAAGAGTTTGGTTAATTAACTTTAACTCCTGCTTCCAGATAAACCCAGAGATTTTTTTTTCAATGCCTATTTCTGATCCTGACCCACTGAATTTTTATTTTGAGAAAAATAAATTTAAACTTATATCCCATTTTTCTTACACATTTTAAGAAGAGAGAAGAAACTATGCTTCGTTTCATTTGCTCAATTAGACCACTGTGATAATAAAGGATGCGATATATTGACCAGTTGTGCACATAAATGCCTGCTCTCGAAAATGTATATCCTTGGTCACAGAGGAGCAGAAAAAAATAGAAATAAAATTAAGACTGTTGAAAAAAATACCTGAGTGTAATCCCAACTGACTTCTTCCAAATAGTATAGGCGATGTTAATTTTGAAGACTACTTTGATGAAAGATTTTTCATGTGAATTAAGAAATTTATTAAGTTCCTAAGAGAACTCTCCAGAAAACAAAAAAAAAAAAAGTACAGGTTAGAAAAATAAATGTTGATACTTACTGGCACAAAAGATACTATATTTCCATGAGCCATCAAGATTACAAGTAACCTGACTTGAACTGACTCTACGGTAGCCAGGGCGGCAGGTATATTTCAAGACAGTTCCAGTTTTGAAAGTCATATCATACAACACGGTTATTGGTGAAGCAAATGATAAACTGGGAGGAGGACCACAATCGCCTGGAAACCAAAATGTCGAGGAAAACCAAAAGTTATATCTTGAAACACAGCATTTCAATGTTTGAGTAATAAGATTTTTTCAGAAGGGACCCTGATTTTCTTTTCCATCGTAACTCCTGTTATTCCACTTTCCAATGAATACAGTGAATGATCACTAGTGTATGTTTGTTAATTAAGGATAATAACAAAA
>NW_007737240.1:24378-30024 GCF_000696425.1 Galeopterus variegatus | reverse complement strand
GAATGCAGGGATCTAAGCCATCCCATAAATTCCTACCTCTTGCCTTAGAAGGAACGTATTTTTTGCTCATGATGGCATGATGTAAGATTAGATGCCTCAGGAGTCAGGGATGGAAAGGAGGCATTTTCTTTATGTCCCTTTGGACTTTTTGGATTGTGAATAGATTATCTATGTGAAAATAAAAATGAAAATGTTTTTCAAAAGCATCACGAGATAGAGAATACATTAAATACTTGAGAAATAAAATTTAATTCGACCTCCCTGGCAAGAATTAAAGCACTAAGTTATCTTCCAGAAGCCCTAGCACTATGCTACGAGCACTCTCAGCACTCTGAATAACCACACAGCCAGTGAAAGTGCGTGGTCAGCTTGGCAGACAGTATATATTTACTCCACGTCACGGTTAGTTAGATTGTTTGCAGATTCCTGGAGAAGAATCTAAAAGGGAGCATCAGGAGGGTCTACAAAACAGTCTTTTTGTGGGTTCATAGCAAGTTTCCCTAAATTCCAGGTGGTCAAAGACATCACACAATGTTAAAGATAGATATCTGTAAGACATCTATTAAAATAAGGTATTTGATTAACTCAGCTGTGCAGTGACAATCTGGTCTATTTTCCCATTACTCACCAACAACAGTAGTGAACAAAACAGTGACCAAGGTCATTTGGAACAGAGTCGGATCAGAGGCTTTCCACAGCGTAGAGAAGGACCAGGCTTCCATTTTCCCTTTTCTATTGAGGCTGGAGCTCTCACAGTGTGCCCATGGAGCCCTGGGAGAGTGCGTGATCTGATGCCTCTTTAGTATTTTTCTGCTGAAAGAACTCAAACAGTCACTGAATTCCTACTTGGCATAAAGAACCAAGAAAAAATGACATGGGAACTTATGCTTCGGGAATTAGCATTCATTCAATAGATTGATTGTGTTTTGGCAAGTGAGTTTTCAGTAGTTCGGCCGTCATTCCTGTGCTCTGGCTGCCCTAGACAGTATGAGATCCCTGACAGTTCTAGACACTTTCCTACCCTCTGTGCCAGGGCCCACCTCTGCCCACTTTCCGCTTCCTCCATCACATCCTACACATTTTTTCAGACACATCTCCAATGTCCTTTCAGACACATCTCCAATGTCCTCCAATGTGTTCAGACACATCCTCCAGTCCGAACTCCATATTCCAATTACAATTTTGTGTTTAATACTCTATTTTAATTCTGACTCAGATTATAGCTAATGTCTAAAGTTCGTCTTTCTTATTAAACCACAAGTTCTATGAAGTCAAAAGGTGCATTTTTACTCATCTCTGCCTTGCAGAGTACCTAGCACTGTGGCTTGTACAAAAGAAGTGCTCAAGAAATGTTTGCTGTATTTAAAACCAAAAGCATCTAGTAATAAAATATTTTCTTTTTAATGTTTTATGTGCATCTCTACCCTTATATTGTGTTGTTTTTTCTTTTTTCTTTTTTTTTTTGTCAAGGTTAAAATAGGCACAGCTGTAAGAAATTGACACGTGATTTTATTGTATGCTCCAAGATTCCCCTTCCCCATCTTTAATCTGAAGTCATTATATCATCAACCTGACAATGGAGGGCAGTGAGACAGGCCAGTAAAATGAGGGTGAGAGAGTGGGGTACAAAATGCTCCTCTACCTTCCACAGCTCGCAGCACCTGAGTCCAGTGGGTAAAAGTCAGCCAGACTTACTCTGCAGTAAGAGAGTTATTTCTCTCCCTTTACCTCAGCCTGACACTGAGGTCACAGCCATAGTGGGGGGGACAGAATAAGACAGTATGGCCAGGACCTTGGCCATGGGCTCTGGAATCAGACCCAGACCATATGAGTTTGAATCCTGTTTCACCACATGGGAACTGAGTGCCTGTAGGCAAGAATGATAATTGTACATATCTCTCAGAATTGCTAAGAGAATTAAATAGGAATATTCTCTGAAAAGAGCTTGGTGGGCTCTGGAATCAGACCCAGACCATATGAGTTTGAATCCTGTTTCACCACATGGGAACTGAGTGCCTGTAGGCAAGAATGATAACTGTACATATCTCTCAGAATTGCTAAGAGAATTAAATAGGAATATTCTCTGAAAAGAGCTTGGCATGGTATCTGGAACATAGTAAATTTTTTTTAAGTTTGTTATTGTTAACCCTAGAGAATAATAGAATTGGAATTAGAATGTGACTGCCAGAAACAGAACTCCTAGAAGTCAAAACATTATCATAAAAATTTAAAATTATAACAATGGATGGCTGCATTACCAGTGGACTTTAAATAAAGGACAGAATAAAGCCCACTGGACTTGGGACCAAAAGCCCTTGTGCCAGTCTCCACTGTGGCCTGCACAATGCGACACCCAAAGCAGAGAGACACCAGTGACCCTGGGGACTGTCCTGGAGGCTCTTCCCTCACCATCAACTGTCTTCCTGGGAGGAACACATCCACATCCATGACTTTGACAATCATACATGAACCACTCACAGACCTCTTGGCCCAAAAGTCCACTCTACCTGCAAAAACTTACAGGCTCCATAACTCAGTTATTAACAATTATCTTATTCTGCCATATTTTGTCCTACATGTAAGTATTTTATAAACGTTTAATTGAGATATAATTCACATATCATAAAATTCATCCACTTAAAGTGTTCAATTCAGTGGTTTTTAATATATTCACAGAGTTGTACAATTATCACTTAGCATAATTATATCTCCAAAAATCCCATACCCATTAGTAGTCACTCTCCATTCTCACTTTCTCCCAACCCTGGCAACTGCTAATTTACCTTCGGTCTCCATGAATTTGCCCAGTCTGGGCATTTCATATAAATGGAATGTATAGTATGTGGTCTTTTGTGATTGGCTTCTTTCACTTGGCATAATATTTTCAAGGTTGATCCATATAACAGCATGTATAAGTACTTCATTTTTTATGACTGAATAATATTCTGTTACATCAATGTTCCATACCTTGTTTATATTGTTTATGCATTCTTTAGCTAATGGACATCTGGGTTGTTTCTATGTATAAACTATTATAAATAATGCTGCTATGAACATTTATACACACTTTTTGTGTGGACATGTTTTTATGTTTTTATTTATTTATTTATTTATTTATTTNAGAGTTATTTCTCTCCCTTTACCTCAGCCTGACACTGAGGTCACAGCCATAGTGGGGGGGACAGAATAAGACAGTATGGCCAGGACCTTGGCCACGGGCTCTGGAATCAGACCCAGACCATATGAGTTTGAATCCTGTTTCACCACATGGGAACTGAGTGCCTGTAGGCAAGAATGATAATTGTACATATCTCTCAGAATTGCTAAGAGAATTAAATAGGAATATTCTCTGAAAAGAGCTTGGCATGGTATCTGGAACATAGTAAATTTTTTTTAAGTTTGTTATTGTTAACCCTAGAGAATAATAGAATTGGAATTAGAATGTGACTGCCAGAAACAGAACTCCTAGAAGTCAAAACATTATCATAAAAATTTAAAATTATAACAATGGATGGCTGCATTACCAGTGGACTTTAAATAAAGGACAGAATAAAGCCCACTGGACTTGGGACCAAAAGCCCTTGTGCCAGTCTCCACTGTGGCCTGCACAATGCAACACCCAAAGCAGAGAGACACCAGTGACCCTGGGGACTGTCCTGGAGGCTCTTCCCTCACCATCAACTGTCTTCCTGGGAGGAACACATCCACATCCATGACTTTGACAATCATACATGAACCACTCACAGACCTCTTGGCCCAAAAGTCCACTCTACCTGCAAAAACTTACAGGCTCCATAACTCAGTTATTAACAATTATCTTATTCTGCCATATTTTGTCCTACATGTAAGTATTTTATAAACGTTTAATTGAGATATAATTCACATATCATAAAATTCATCCACTTAAAGTGTTCAATTCAGTGGTTTTTAATATATTCACAGAGTTGTACAATTATCACTTAGCATAATTATATCTCCAAAAATCCCATACCCATTAGTAGTCACTCTCCATTCTCACTTTCTCCCAACCCTGGCAACTGCTAATTTACCTTCGGTCTCCATGAATTTGCCCAGTCTGGGCATTTCATATAAATGGAATGTATAGTATGTGGTCTTTTGTGATTGGCTTCTTTCACTTGGCATAATATTTTCAAGGTTGATCCATATAACAGCATGTATAAGTACTTCATTTTTTATGACTGAATAATATTCTGTTACATCAATGTTCCATACCTTGTTTATATTGTTTATGCATTCTTTAGCTAATGGACATCTGGGTTGTTTCTATGTATAAACTATTATAAATAATGCTGCTATGAACATTTATACACACTTTTTGTGTGGACATGTTTTTATGTTTTTATTTATTTATTTATTTATTTATTTTTGACTGGTAAGGGGAAAAGCAAGTGGTATGTTGGAAGATGAATAAATCATCGTGTTATCAATAAATAACATCTAAAATGGATAATTTAAGAAAAAGTAGGGGGAAAAAGTATTACCTAAAAATATGGAGATAAATACCAGGAAAAATTGCTGCGAGATGTCAGTGGTTCTCTGGGAGTAGGAAGAGAGAAATTGCATAGGTCCAGATGGTGTGCAAATTTGTTAAAAATGGATACATTTTTAATTAATTCTAAAGATAAAGTTAATAGGTCAAGAAATAGATTTATGTGTAACACAGTTTATAATTTATAGAATTATGTGCAACAGTCAAAATTTTTAATGTACAATTTAAATTTAAGATGGTAAGAAAGAAAAGGATAATCTAATGGATGTGAGCTATTTATACCCACTTTTTTGTTTTAATATTTGTTTGCATATACATGTATTTATTTTAGATAATTTTTGAAAGGCATTTTGAATAAATTAAAGAAAGGAAGAACAATTCAGATCAGTGTGAAAGTAAGTCTGCAATGCTCCTTTATATTCATAAAGAATGGTAAGGAAGAAAACATAAAAAACTGGCATTTAAAAGCCTCAACTATTTCTTCTGTACTCTTGAGGATTCAAGCTTGAGGTTGATAACACTAACCTGAGCACATCAATAATATAAAAATATAAGCATACTTAGCTACCTATTCTACTCTACTAATGAAATCGTATGAAAGGTGACTTTCACACAGTGAAAATTTGAATCTCACTTATGAAGTTAATTATAAAATTAACTCATTTGTGATATTATAAAATTAATTCATTTATAAAATTAATTTTGAAAATTGAAAGAATTATTTTTCCCAGTTAATCCTTATATCCAAACCAGTTTATCTATATCAGTAAAACATTCTTTTTTTCTTTTTGGCAGTTGGCTGGTATGGAAAAACATTCTTAAACATAGCTACAAAAGTCCACCAAGGATTTTTATGAACATAACGCATTTAAAACATCAACGTTCAACACAGTGATGTCAGCAGATGGCACAATAAAAGACCACCCAGCATCACTCCTCCTCACAAAAGTACAACTAGCAACTATTTATATGAGAACTGCACACTAACTGACTGTGCCACTGGAGCTCCAGTAGCGCAAGAATATCACCCTGAATTTACAAGAACTCAAGGAAGAAGCAGAGAAACCTGGGCCCATAGAAATGAGAAAAGCCATGATGACTAAGAAAAATGGTCATTTTAGACCATTATGCCACCC
>NW_007737240.1:22444-23331 GCF_000696425.1 Galeopterus variegatus | reverse complement strand
TAGAAATGAGAAAAGCCATGATGACTAAGAAAAATGGTCATTTTAGACCATTATGCCACCCCTTCCCCAAAATGGCATAACTCCACTCACAGAGAACTTCTGTAAACCCACAGTTCACAAAGGAGAAGGAGAAAAATAAAGGTAAACCTTTATCTCCCCACCAACCTGAAGAGTTTCCTGGGAAGCCACTCCAGTCCTGTCTCACAGGAAGCATTAGGAATGCGAGGAGGGCTGAACCACCTGCAGTGAATGCGGAGAAAGGAGCAGGGGTGCTGATCACAGAAACTGACACACAGGTCTTGGCAGCTGCTTGTGTTTTGATCAGTAGGGGTGCCACACTAAGGAGATGGGCTGGCACCAAAGTGTTACAGCGGGAACAATCTGCAGAAAGGCCCAAGTCAATGGCTGGATTTCCCCCACAGCCCACGTGCTATTGTGGAACCTTCCCTTGACCTGGAAACAACTAAAAGGTCAGCAACTAAGTTCTGGTGCTCACTTAAGTCTTCCCCAGACCTAGAAACCACTACAGGTCTTTAAGTTCCAGTGCTCACAATAAGTCTTCCCCAGATCAAGAAACAACAACAGGGCAGTGATTTAGTTCTGGTAAGGGGTTTATGTTCGAGTGCTCAAAGTATGTCTTCTCAGGTGAGGAAACAATACCTAGGCACAAATTTAGTTCCAGTGTAGCACTTAGGTTCCAATGATCTCTATAAATCTTCTGCAGAATGAGAAGCAACTGCAAGCCAGCAACTGAGTTCAGATATTAAGTGGTAAAACTCTAACACCACTGAGGAACAACTGCAAAAACTTTCAGAAACAGACAAATCATCCAGACAAATAATCAACAAAGAAACATCAGTTAAACTATGCTCTAGACCAAATGGACC
>NW_007737240.1:20424-22050 GCF_000696425.1 Galeopterus variegatus | reverse complement strand
CATCCAGACAAATAATCAACAAAGAAACATCAGTTAAACTATGCTCTAGACCAAATGGACCTAACCGGTGTTTACAAAACATTTTATCAACTAGCTATTGAATACACATTCTCATTATCAGCACAGGGAACATTCTCAATGATGAACCATATGTTAGGAAAAAATTGTATTAAGTATCTTTTCTCCCCACAATGTAATAAAACTAGAAATCAATAACAAGAGAAATTCTGGAAACTGTACAAATGCATGGAAATTAAACATGACCTTGAACAATAAAGAAATATTCAAAAATTAAAAAATTTCTTGAAACAAATGGAGATAAAAACACAAAATACCAAAGCCTATGGGACACAGCAAAAGCAGTACTAAAAGAGAAGTTTATCACAGTAAATGGCTACCTCAAAAGAGCAGAAAATTTTCAAATGAACAACAAAACAATGCACCTCAAAGAACTAGAAAATCAAGAACAAACCAAACCAAAAATAAGTAGAAGAAAATAAATAATAAAAGACCAGAACATAAATAAATTAAATTGGACTATATATGTATATATATATATTGTGTGTATATATATACATATATATAATAACCAAGAAAAAAGAAAAGAAACCCAATAAATAAAATCAAAAAACTAAAAAGGAGACATTATGACTGATACTACAGAAATACAAAGGATCATTACAGACTATTATGAACAACTACATGTCAACAAATTGGAAAACTTAAAGAAAATGGATAAAGTTCTGAGCACACACAACCTACCAAGATTGAACCAAGAAGAAAAAGAGAACCTAAATGAACCAGTAATGAGTAATAATATTTAGTCAGTAATACTAAGTCTCCCAACATAGAAAAGCTCAGGACCAGATGACAGCACTACTGAATTCCACCAAATTTTAAAGAACTAATACTAATTTTTTGCAAAATATTTCAAAAACTTAAAGGGTGTAGAACTCTTTTAAACTCATTCTATGAGGCCAGCATTACCTTAATACCAAAACCAAACAAGAACACAACAGTAAAAAGTAAACTACTGGCCAATACCCCTGAAGAACATAGAGGCAAAAATCCTCAATAAAATACCAGTAAACCAAATCCAACAGTACATCAAAATATTATACACCATAATCAAGTAAGATTTATCCCAGGGATGTAAGGATGATTCGACACATGCAAATCAATAAACACTATACATCTCAACAGAATGAAGGATAAAAACCATATAATCATCTCAACAGATGCAAAACAAGAATTTGATAAAATTCCATACTCTTTCATGATAAAAACACTCTATAAATTTGGTATAGAAAAAATGTACCACAACACAACACAGGTCATATATAACAAATCCATAGTAAACATCATACTGAACTGTAAACAAAACAAGGATGCCCACTCTCACCACTCGTATTCAACATTGTACTAGAAGTCCCAGTAAGAGCAACTGGGCAAGAGAAAGAAGCAAAGGACGTCCAAACTGGAAAAAAAGAAGTAAAATTGTCCCTGTCTGCAGATGACATGATCTTATATTTAGAAAAGCCTAGACTTCACCAAAAAATTGTTAGAACTTGGGGCTGGCCCGGTGGCGCACTGGATAAGTGCGCCGCTTGGGAAGCGCGGTGGCGC
>NW_007737240.1:14743-19648 GCF_000696425.1 Galeopterus variegatus | reverse complement strand
GGTTGCGATCCGTTGCCGGACACGGAAAAAGACAAAAAGACAAAAAAAAAAAAAAAAAATTGTTAGAACTTATAAACTAATTCAGTGAAGTTTCAGAATACAAATATCAAAATACAAAAATCAGATA
The DNA here is from genome assembly GCF_000696425.1 of Galeopterus variegatus. NCBI lineage: Eukaryota > Metazoa > Chordata > Mammalia > Dermoptera > Cynocephalidae > Galeopterus > Galeopterus variegatus. The sequence continues at coordinate 19,521 of NW_007737240.1, read as the reverse complement.
TGTTTTCATAAACCAATGGTGAATAATCTGAAAAAGAAATCAGGAAAACTATCCCACTTACAAAAGCTGCAAGAAAAATAAAGTACTAAAATACCTAGCAATCAATTAAACCAAAGAGCTAAAAGATCTCTACAATAAAAACTGTAAAACAGTGACAAAAGAAGCTGAAATAAAGAAATATATTCCATTGCCATGGACTAGAAGAATTTGTATTGTAAAAGGTCCATTTTTTTTTTTTGATATTTTTCAGTATAAAAATCAAGCACATAATGATTAATAAACTCAACAGAAAGATTCAAAATAAACAATTTGTGACATTTTTCAGGATAAAAATCAAGCACATAATGATTAATAAACTCAACAGAAAGATTCAAAATAAACAATTTGTACAAATCAAGATCTCTTAAACAATTACAAATATACAGTATTTACTAGTCTTTACCTGAGTTAATCATTTCATAAAGCCCTCATAAAGTTACTCATCATCAAAAATAAAATTCTACATACATGGGAATTAAATTTAGAAAAAAACATTTCTTATAATTAAATGTAATTAATCATTGCTAAAATGTCAAAACAGTAACACATTTCAGAGAATATATATGCAATGATTTTTAAAGTTCTAGTGAGACATGCTGTAAAATGTAGCTAAGCAACATATTAACACTGGTCACTTACACAACATAGTTAAGATTATAGTAAGATAAATTATATACATATGATGATATATATAAATGTTTGAACACATAATTTTCTTCCAGAGAATTATAGAATATTTGCCGCTATTAATTCTTTCTGTTACATTTATTTACAAATTGATAACGTTAGTAGACAATATATTTGATATTTAAATGGCTCAACAGGACTGAACCATATATGATGTACTTTTATATACATTATTGCATTTAAAAATCTATAATTTTTAATAACAAACCTCAAAAGTATTAAAATAAAGGAAATTTCTTCTTTCTTAATTGTTGGACCCTGTTATCAGATTAATTTCCTAAAATTCTGCTTTCTTCTTGTTAGTACCCTATGCATCAATATTCAGTGGCTTCCCATTTCCTACAGAATGAAGTTGAACTCTTTATTCTGACATTCAAAATATTCCACAATTTGGCCTCTAACTTTATTTCCAGGCCACGCTCTTCACTGACCCAGTCTCAGCAAAGCTCATTTCCCCCGAGCTTGTGTTTTGTTCCTCATCTTGAATGCGCTTCCTTTTCCTTTCTTCAAATCCTATGATCTTTAAAAGTTCAGTGCAACCCCCCCTCCCCTGTGTAATCTTCCCGTAGCTTCTCTTGCCCTCCCTGACCTTGTCTTCACCCTCACTTTGGCTCTTAAACATCCACTATTATGTCTTTTCAACCAAATTGGAAATTCCTTAATTGGTGTCTTTGGTGTCTAGCACAATCCTGAGAATTATAAAATTTGACTGAGTATAAAATTATAAGCATATGCTAGTATCACCTTAATTACTTCTGGCTTATTTTATTTTACTCTTATAGTTTTCCTTTCCATCTACAGAAACAGCATAACCAACGGCCAAGGTTACTGTTGCTGAAGTGTCTGCCATCCTCTTCCAAAGCTGACTCATCTTGATCGGCACCGTTTAATGCATGATCTTCACTGTGCAACTGAAATATATGGAGTCTGGAATTTTCTTCAAACCAGGGACTAATCCTCTTTAATTTTATCAAGTCTTAGGTAAGTTTCTGTCTTTTTTGATAAATGTATTTGTTACAGGTAGATTGTTTCCCTTTTAAGAGACTATTTTCAATCAGTTTCTCTGAAAATATAGAGCTTTAAAATAAACAGCAAAGTCTTCCTTTCATTGGATTTGATGTTTTTCCTTTTTCTCTGCTTTCTCTAAGCATAGGGAGAGGAAGTATAGAAGTGGAAGGATATGTGCTTTTAAAAGGCCACCCTGGGCTAGAGGTAGACAAGCAGAAATTATGGTGCAAGCTTCCTCTACTGCACTGGCAATTTAGCTTTGCTTAAGACTGTTGTGCTTGAGCCCCGAGTTTACCAATCCAAGGCAAATGTAATCCAAAATGGGTATGGTTTTCTTCTTCCATATAACAGTAGCAACCATTTATCAAACACCTACTATATGTCAGACACAGTGTGGGTTACTTTATATATTACCTAAACATCCATTTTACAGAATAGAAAACAGGCTTAGACACACTAAGTAACTGGAACTAGTAAGTGGCAGAGCTAGAGTTTGGATGCAGAACGGATTTGAAAACCTATTCTCTTTTTGCTACACCTTGCAATGTCAGTTCCTCTTACTGGCAGGAAGTCTTGGGGAATGATGGGGCTTATATTCATAATTCTGGCAGCTATAGGGGAGGACAGAATAATAATCTAATGTTCTAATGTATCTGGGGAGGCTCATCAACACCCCTCCCCTACATATAGTTGCTCCAGGCTTAGGTATGAGATGTTCTTCACTCTGTAATTTATCTCATTGTACACTAAACTTATCACTGTCCCTTTTGTTATGGAACATCTGATCACTTATGTTTTGGTAGGTGGGGATGAGAGCAGAGAGGTTTTTACCTTTGTCAAGCCCAGAACAAAAACACCATGAAATAAATCAACAACTAGCAGCCAACAAGTATGAGCTCTCTTTGATGCTGAAAGAGGCTCAAAATGCCAAAAAGAACCTAGAAAAAGAACAGATGCACATACTGCAAGCAAAGGAGAGTTTGAATGCTGAATTTAAGAAATGTTGTTCTGAAAAGAACATTTTGCTGAGGGATGGCTTGACCCTTCAAGAAAAGTGTCAGAAATTAAATGAGGAGATCCATGAAATGCAGCTGTCCTTAATCTGGGAAAAAAGAAGCCAGAGCTAAAGAAAATGAGTCATCCTTGTGTGAAAACAATAAAATTCATGGGAGAATGGTGCTGCTGGAGCAGGAGGTGGAGGAGTTAAGAGTATGTACTAAGGAGCTCCAGTCTGAGAAGTCTGTGCTAATCCAATAGAAAACCAAATTGGAACAGAAGATGGTAGAGATAATAAAGAAAAAGGAACTCCTGAGTGTAGCAACAGCCCAACTTGCTACCAGCATAGAGACTATGAAAAGCGATTTTGCTGTCTTGTCCGAATCCAAGTTTGCAAGAACTGCATAGCTACCTCACCAAGATTCTGAATGACCTTAAGTTGAACCATGAGGTGACCCTGGCCGAAAGTGCCCAGGTGATGCAAGAAAATAAGAGCCTCCTGGCTGAGAAAAGGGAGATGATGCTGCAGAAGGACGAGCTCCTAACGGAGAAGGAAAACCTGGCGGAAAGCTACTTCCTCCTTCAGAAAGAGATTAGCCAGCTGGCCCAAACCAACAGCCACATTTCAGGCAATCTCCTAGAATCTCAAAATGAAAATCGTACTTTGAGGAAAGACAGGAGCAAGCTTACTCTTAAAATTAGAGAGACTGAGACTCTTCAGTCATTTACGGCCACTCAAACAGCAGAAGATACTATGAAGATAATGGAACAGAGGACCAAAGAGAAGACTGAAACTCTGGCCTCTTTGGAAGATACCAAGCAAACAAATGCAAAACTACAAAATGAATTGGGCACACTTAAAGAAAACAACTTGAAAAACGTGGAAGAGCTTAACAAATCAAAAGAACTTCTGACTGTAGAGAATCAAAAAATGGAAGAATTCAGGAAAGAAATAGAAACCCTAAAGCAGGCGGCAGCTCAGAAGTCCCAGCAGCTTTCAGCATTGCAAGAAGAGAACGATAAACTTGCCGAGGATCTGGGGAGAAGCAGGGACGAAGTCACAAGTCATCAGAAGCTGGAAGAAGAAAGATCTGTTCTCAATAATCAGTTGTTAGAAATGAAAGAGAGAGAATTCAAGTACATAAAAGACACAGATGAAGAAAAAGCTTCCTTGCAGAAATCCATCAGTGTTACTAGTGCCTTACTCACAGAAAAGGATGCAGAGCTGGAAAAACTGAGAAATGAGGTCACAGTGCTCAGGGGAGAAAATGCCTCTGCCAAGTCCTTGCATTCAGTTGTTCAGTCTCTAGATTCTGATAAGGTGAAGCTTGAGCTCAAGGTAAAGAACTTGGAGCTTCAACTCAAAGAAAACAAGAGGCAGCTCAGCAGCTCCTCAGGTAATACTGATACTCAGGCAGAAGAAGATGAAAAAGCCCAGGAGAGTCAGATTGATTTCCTAAATCTAGTAATAGTGGACCTTCAAAGGAAGAATCAAGACCTCAAGATGAAGGTAGAAATGATGTCAGAAGCAGCGAGCCCAGGAGAGTCAGATTGATTTCCTAAATCTAGTAATAGTGGACCTTCAAAGGAAGAATCAAGATCTCAAGATGAAGGTAGAAATGATGTCAGAAGCAGCCCTTAATGGGAATGGGGATGACCTGAACAATTATGACATTGATGACCGGGAGAAACAGTCCAAGAAGAAACCTCGCCTGTTCTGTGATATTTGTGGCTGCTTTGATCTCCACGACACTGAGGATTGTCCTACCCAGGCACAGATGTCTGAGGACCCTCCCCATTCCATGCACCAGGGCAGTCGGAGCGAAGAATGCCCGTACTGTGAAATCTGTGAGATGTTTGGGCACTGGGCAACCAACTGCAATGATGATGAGACCTTCTGATAAAGCCTCAAGTCAAGAACTGGCTTTCTCAGATGCACTAGCATTTAAGCAATTTACCACCAGCGTTGTATGTGCATACTTCAGGAGAACTCGTGTTATTTTTGGCCTCCATCAACAAATCTAGAAAATATTTTGATGTCCAACAAT
>NW_007737240.1:7986-14723 GCF_000696425.1 Galeopterus variegatus | reverse complement strand
AGATGCACTAGCATTTAAGCAATTTACCACCAGCGTTGTATGTGCATACTTCAGGAGAACTCATGTTATTTTTGGCCCCCATCGACAAGTCTAGAAAATATTTTGATGTCCAACAATTCACCCTTTGGTCTCCCCTTATAAGTTAGAATAATAAATAAATAAATATTTAGTAGGTGAGTTTTCACCTCTAATTTTGCTTTCTTGATCTTTAAGTTTTAAGACATTGCACCAGATGCCATTACATTATTTTCCTTCGAGAAACCTCATAGAACAATCCCTACCTTTACAATACCTTATTTAAGTAACTTTAAATTATGCTGATAATTTTCATATTTGCACTAAAATATTTTCAGGCTGCATTTGTGTATTTAGATTTTTTGGTTAAGCTGTGACACTGGAATGAGTTGAAAAACTGTGCCATTTTGCATTTTCATCTACTCATTTAAAGTATTTTATTCTTAATCAAAGAAATACCCAAGCCGTTTGTACTACCTGTTATCAGTAGTGCCTTTATTGCAGGCTTGATAATACTTAGGTGTGATTATAAAATCATGAAACAGGTAAAGGGAGGGGTAAGCCCCCAAACTGCTGTGGGGACATTTTATAATCTATAGCTGCACCCACGTAGTCTAACTGTGGTGTTTTGTTTATTGGTATTGCATAATTTCAGCTTCTATATTTTATATGTACACATTTTTTTAAAAAATCTATATTTTGGGAAAAAACATACACAATGTGTCTTTCTTTTCAGATTTTTACCTTTATGAAAAAGAGAACACATAAAAAATTATCATCAGGACATAACAGACAGACTTGGCCAGAAATAGCATCATGTTGCTTTGCAACTATTTTTTCTTTTTGTTTTGTTTCTTTACCAGATTTAAATAACTGGAAAAATTTTCCCCAATATTTTTTTTCTTCTCTAGCAGATATCCCCATCAGTCAATTAATTAGATAAAATGCTACTATAAAACACCTGAATTAACCAATCTACAATCTTGCTTTACAAGGTTTTTTTTTACTGTGTTTTTAGATGAATGTATGATGAGAAATTCAACATTAATAATTTTGGATTTTCTTATCACAAAAAATAAAATGAAGGACCTCAACCACCAGAACAGTTTATTAACCAGTCTGAATCTATTTATCTTCATTTGAATGTCTTCTAGAATATGTAAAAAGTAATAAATCTTCCATGCTATATGCATAGTAAGAACTTCTACAGTTATACATATGCCTTTGATGTATTTTCCCCTCAAGATTGTCAACTGTGTTTGACAAGTGAATATTTACCTGTTATCAGTAGTGCCTTTATTGCAGGCTTGATAATACTTAGGTGTGATTATAAAAATCATGAAACAGGTAAAGGGAGAGGTAAGCCCCCAAACTGCTGTGGGGACATTTTATAATCTATAGCTGCACCCACTTAGTCTAACTGTGGTGTTTTGTTTATTGGTATTGCATAATTTCAGCTTCTATATATTATATGTACATTTTTTTAAAAAAAATCTATATTTTGGGAAAAAACATACACAGTGTGTCTTTCTTTTCAGATTTTTACCTTTATGAAAAAGAGAACACATAAAAAATGATCATCAGGACATAACAGACAGACTTGGCCAGAAATAGCATCATGTTGCTTTGCAACTATTTTTTCTTTTTGTTTTGTTTCTTTACCAGATTTAAATAACTGGAAAATTTTCCCCAATATTTTTTTCTTCTCTAGCAGATATCCCCAGCAGTCAAGTAATTAGATAATATGCTACTATAAAACATCTGAATTAACCAATCTACAATCTTCCTTTACAAGTTTTTTTACTGTGTTTTTAGATGAATGTATGATGAGAAATTCAACATTAATAATTTTGGATTTTCTTATCACAATAAATAAAATGAAGGACCTCAACCACCAGAACTGTTTATTAACCAGTCTGAATCTATTTATCTTCATTTGAATGTCTTCTAGAATACGTAAAAAGTAATAAATCTTCCATGCTACGTGTATAGTAAGAACTTCTACAGTTATACATATGCCTTTGATGTGTTTTCCCCTGAAGATTGTCAACTGTGTTTGACAAGTGAATATTAAATAAATCTGTTATCAGTTGAAAATTTTGGTTATAAACATATTATAATAGGAATTGTTTCCCAAACAAAACATGTAAAGCAGTATTAAAATCTGAGCAAACAAGTATTCTGTATCTACTTTAATAAATGATTATTCTTTTTTGCCAAAATAAAGAGATCTACACATACAATGCAATTCCTATAAAAATACCAATGACGTTCTTCACAGAAATAAAAAAGCAATCCTAAAATTTGTATGGAATCACAGAAGACCTCAAACAGTCAAAGTAATCCTGACCAAAATAAAAATAAAAATAAAACTGGAGGCATCACACTACCTGACTTCAAAAATATAATGCAAAGCTGTAGTAACCAAAACATCAAGGTACTGGCATGAAAATTGACATATAGACCAATGGAACAGAATAGGGAACACAAAATAAATCCATGTATTTACGGACTATTAATTTTTGACAAAGGTGCTATAGTGGATTGAATTATGTCCCCTGAAAATTCACTGAAGATTGAATTGCATCCCTTAGGTTTTATGTATTAGAAACTTGGCCCCCACTGTGACTGATAGGAGGATGGAAAATCCTGTTATGGTGATTGAAAGGTGGGCCTTGAAGAGGTCATTGGATTGTGGGACTGAGCCACAGCAAACGGATAGGTTTTATGTATTAGAAACTTGGCCCCCACTGTGACTGATAGGAGGATGGAAAATCCTGTTACAGTGATTGAAAGGTGGGCCTTGAAGAGGTCATTGGATTGTGGGACTGAGCCACAGCAAACGGACTGAAAATGGTAGTCAAGGACGTGGTTCTGAGGGTTTTTTAAAAAGAGAGGGGCGAGTCTGTCTCTCTCTCTCTTGCTCCGTCTGCTGCACCGTTTTTGCAATGATACCCTGCCATCACTGTCACTACCACCAAGGCTCTCACCAGATGTGTTCCCGGGACTTTCGACTTCCCAGCCTCAGAAACCATAAGTGATAAATTTTGTTTTCTTTACAAAATGCCCACTTTCATGTGTTTTGTTATAAGCAACAGAAAATGTCTAATACAGGTGCCAAGAACATACATTAGAGAAAGGACAGTCTCTTCAATAAACAGTGGTGGGTAAATTGAATATCTGCATGCAAAAGAATGAAACTAGACCCCTATTTTGCATCATATACAAAAACAACTCAAAATGGATTAAGGACTTAAATGTCAAACCCAAAGCTATGAAACCGCTAGAAGAAAACATAGGCGAAATGCTTCAGGACATTGTCTGGGCAAAGATTTTATGGATAAGTCCTCAAAAGCACAGGTAACCCAGGTAAAAATAGACAAATGAGATTATGTAAAATTAAAAAGCTTCTGCACAGCAAAGGAAACAATCGACAAAGTGAAGAGACAACCTATGGAACAGGAAAAAACATTTGCCAACTCTACATCTGACAAGGAGTCAATATCCAGAATATATAATGAACTCAAACAACTCAACAACAAAAAATAATCCAATTTAAAAATGGGCAAATGATCTGAATAGACATTTCTCAAAAGAAGACATATAAATGGTCAACATGTATGTGAAAAAATGCTCAAGATCACTAATCATCAGGGAAATGCAAATCAAAACCACAATGAGATGTTATCTCACCCCAGTTAGAATGGCTATTACCAAAAAGACAAAAAAATAACAAATACTGGTGAAGAGTCGGAGAAAGCAGAACGCTTATACACTGTTGATGGGAATATAAATAAGTACAGCCATTATGAGAAGCAGTATGGAGGGTCCTCAAAAACCTAAAAATAGAACTACCATATGATCCAGGAATCCCACTACTGAGTATATATCCAGAGGAAAGAAAATCAGTATGTCAAAGGGATATCTACACTCCAGTGTCTACTGCAGCACTATTTACAAGAGCCAAGGTATGGTTCCAACCTAAGTACCCATCAATGAATGAATGGATAAAGAAAATGTGCTATATATCCACAATGGAATGTTATTCAGCCATAAAAAAATGAAATCCTCTCATTTGTGGTAATATGGATGAACCTGGAAGACAGTATATGAAATAAGCCAGGCACACAAAGACAAATGCCACATGTTCTCATTCATATGCGGGAGCCAAAAAGGTTGATCTGATAGAGGTAGAGAGTAGAGTAGTGGTTACCAGAGGCTGTGAAGGGTAAGGTGTGAAGGGGGGAAGGAGAGATTGGATAATGGATACCTACGAATTCTACTACGTTCCATAGCATGGTAGGTTGACTATGGTTAACAATAATTTATTGTGTATTTCGAAATAGCTAAAAGAGGGAATTTTGAATGTTCCCAAAACAGATGACAAATGTTCGAGATTTTGTATACATCTATCAAAATATCACATATAGCCCATAAATATGGACAAATATTATGTGTCAATTAAAAAATAGAACAAATTTTACAAACCACCATCTAATTACCCAATACTCAATGTACTTATTAGTGAGTTTGATTGCATGCAGTATGTAATGATCATACCGTACCAAGTATAAACTAGGTTTTCATTCTGTTCTGGAGAAAACATGAATTATAGTATAAATAGAATAAAATATAACATAAATAATATAAATAATCAAATCGAAAATTAGTCCAGCTAGTGCATAACAAAATAAACAAGCCAAGTCATTTTCTAAAAATTATTATTTAATGAGTGAAGATTTTTCTACATTTGGTTGGGTGCCAGGAGAAAAGAGATGGGAATTTTAGTTACTTGCTGGTGGGAAAAGATGAGCAAAAATCAGTAAAAGCAGTGAGTGAAACAGTCAGTGCTAGATATTTATCCACATCTAACCCCAAGGAATAGGTCAACATTGATTCCTCTTGTCCCTGCAGATGCTGGAAGTACATAAGAAGAAACATTTCAGGAGGCCACAGACATAAACAAAATGAACTTATGTTTGGGTTTCCTTTGCTTACAATTATTTATCTGCTGCTAATATGTGCTGGCAATTCAATTTTTCTTTTTGAATGTGATATATCTGCCTACCTCCTGATATTCCAGTAGTAGTTATTTTCCTATATATTCTAAACTTTTTGAAATTTTTAGTCTAGGGGCTTCCACAGCTGAACACATGGAGGTTTTTGGAGGGTGGCAAGCCCAGAGAAGGCTTGGAAACTCCATGTCCCTTCCCCCATAACTCACCCTATGAATCTCTTCCATCTGGCTGTTCATTTGTGTCCTTTATGATATGGCAGTAAATGTAATTGAATAAAGGCTGTTGAGACTTCTGGGAAGATGGTGGACTAGATTATATAAATAATGTGGGTGCATTCCTTCTGCAGAAGGTCAAAATGGGCCCACCACCACCACTGTAGTCATGAGTGTCATTTTCTGGTCCCAGAAGCATCACCCATTGCAGAGCAGCTCTCCAGAGCATTAGTCCTGAGGGTGGCCGGCTGCTGCAGCCATGGACTGTGCAGATGCAAGAGAGGCGATGGCAACCAATGCCATCACTGCCATTGCTGCAAGTTAACCCCACTGCCACCAAGGACATGGCAGACATGAGGGAGGTAGTTGCAGCTGATGGCACCACTGTTGCCCTCATGAGGTAACCCCTTTGCTGCTTGCAGACACTGCAGATGCCAGGGAGTCAGTTGTAGCTGCTGACACTGCTGCCAGTGCCACAAGTTAACCTCACTATCACTGCAAACACCATAGCTGTGTGGGGCCATCACTGCAGACATAACAGCAAACCTGGCAGCTGCTGCAGCTGCCCCTGATGCAGTTGCTACTGTGACCAGCACCACAGGGCAACCACCATTGTCATGCAAGTAGCCCACTGCCACTGGAGTCACTACTGACATATAAGCAGCCTGCTAAAGCCACTGCCACCACCACTGCCACCACAAGGGTGGCCTGCTACCACAGCAGATTGCTCAACAGAAACTCTACACACCAGAAGCGAATGGGAAGATATATACAAAATACTAAAAGAAAAAACTGCCAGCCAAGAATACTATACCCAGAAAGGCTATCCTTCAGAATTGAAAGAGAAATAGTGTATTTCCCAGACAAACAAGAACTACAGGAGTTCACCACAACATGACCAGCCCTACAAGAAATCCTCAAGGGAGTCTTGCATCTGGAATCCAAAAAATGATAATCACTACCATGAGTACACAAGAAAAAACAAAACCCACTGGTAGAACAAAAATGCAAATGAGAAAGAGAAAGAAACCTTCAAAAACAAACACTGAAGACAAACAATAGAAAGGAAAGAAACAAACAAAAGATATTTAAACATACAAATGAAAATTGATAAAATGCCAGGAATAAGACAATACCGTTCATTTATAACCCTAAATGTAAATGGATTAAATTCCCCACTCAAAAAACACAGACTGGCTGATTGGATTAAAAAGTTAGAACCAACTGTATGCTGTCTACAAGAGAGTCACCTCAACTGTAAAGATACACATAAACTAATGAAGGGATGGAAAAAAGCATACCATGCAAATGGAAGCCAAAAATTCTTAGGAGTAGCTATTCTTGTATCAGATAAAATAGACTTTAAGGGCCGGCCCGGTGGCGCACTGCTACAGTGCACCACTTGGGAGTGCGGCGGGACTCCCGCCGAGGGTTCGGATCCCACATACAGACCGGCTGCTCACTGGCTAAGCGAGGTACGGGTGCAGCGCCG
>NW_007737240.1:5354-7707 GCF_000696425.1 Galeopterus variegatus | reverse complement strand
CGACACTGAGGGTTGCGATCCATTGCCGGACACGAAAAAAGACAAAAAAAAAAAAAAAAGGCAGATAAAATAATAGACTTTAAGCCAAAAAATATAAAAAGAAACAAAGAAAGCCACTATGCAATGAGAAAAGAATCTATCCAGGAAGAAGACATAACAATCATAAGTATATATGCGTCCATCATCAGAGCACCCAAATGAATAAAGCAAACACTATGAGACCTAAGGAAAGAGATAAACCCAAATGTGATAATACTTGGGGACCTGAACACCCTTTCTCAACATTGGATTGGTTATCTAGGCAACAAATCAACAGAGAAACACAGGATTTAACCACCCTTTAGACCAACTGGACTTGGCAGATATCTACAGAACATTTTACCCAATAACCACAGAATATACATTCTTCTCATCAGCACATGGAACATTCTCCAGGATAGACCACACATTAGTTCACAAATCAAGTCTCAACAAATTTAAACAAATTGAAATCATTTCAAATATCTTTTCAGACCATAATGCATTAAAACTAGAAATCAATAACAAGTGAAACTCTGGAAACTATACAAACACATAGAAACTAAACAACATGCTCCTAAACAACATATGGGTCCAAGGAGAAATTAAACAGGAAATCAAAAAATTTCTTGAAATTAATGAAAATAAAGACACATCATACCAAAACCTGTAGGATACTGAAAAAGCACTGCTAAGAGGGAAGTTTATTGCAATAAACACTTACATCAAAAGAATAAAAAGATTTCAAATAAACGACCTAATGCTACACCTCAAAGAACTAGAAAAACAAGAACAATCCAATCCCAAAATGAGTAGAGGAAAATAAATAATTAATATGAGAGCAGAACGAAATGAAATAGAGACCCAAACAATGATACAAAAGATCAATGCAACAAAAAGTTGCTTTGCTCAGAAGATAAACAAAATAGACAAATCATTAGCTAGGCTAACTAAAGAAAGAAGAGAGAAGACCCAAATAACAAAAATCAAAAATGAAAAGGAGACATTACAACCGATATATCACAGACATGCAAAGAATCATTAGAGACTGTTATAAGCAACTATACAGCAACAAATTTGAAAACCTGGAGGAAACAGATAAATTTCCAGACACAAAGGAAGTACCAAGACTGAACCAAGAAGAAACAGAAAACCTGAACACACCAATAACAAGAAATGAAATTGAAGCAGTAATCTGCAGTCTCCCAACAAGAAAAAGCCCATGGTCAGATGGCTTCACTGCTGAATTTTACCAAATCTTTAAAGAGGAATTAATATCAAGTATCTTCAAATTATTCCAAAAAATTGAAACTGAGACTATTCTCCCAAACTCATTCTATGAGGCCGGCATTACCCTGAAACCAAAACCACATAACCAAAGATACAACAACAAAAAATTTAGGTCAGTATATTTGATGAACATAAACACAAAAATCCTCAATGAAATACTAGCAAATAGAATACACATCAAAAAAATTATACACAACAATCAAGTGGGATTCATCCCAGGGATGCAAGGATGGTTTGACATATGCAAGTCAATAAATGTGATACAACATATCAAAAAATCAAGGACAAAAACCATATGATTATCTCAATAAATGCACAAAAATATTTGACAAAATTAAACACCACATCATGATAAAGACTCTCAGTAAATTAGGTATAGAAGGAAAGTATTTCAACACAGTAAACGCCATATACAGCAATCTGATTGCTAATATCATCCTGAACAGGAATAAGACAAGGATGCCCGCTCTCACCATTCCTATTTAACATAGTATTGGAAGTACTAGGGCAGAGCAATCAGGCAAGAAAAAGAAACAAAAGGCCACCAGACTGGAAAAGATGAAGTCAGACTGTCCCTGTTTGCAGATGACATGATACTATATAGAGAAAAACCTAATGACTCTACAAAAAATTACTCTTAGTGCTGATGAACAGTTTCAGTAAAGTTGCAGGATACAAAATCAACACACAAAAATCAGTAGCATTTATAAACTCCAACGCCAAACTAGCAGAAAAATAAATCAAGAAATCTAGCCCATTTACAATAGTCACCAAAAAATAAAATACCTAGGAATAAATTTAACCAAGGAGGGAAAAGACATCTACAAAGAGAACTATGAATCACTATTGAAAGAAATTAATGAGAACACAAAAAGATAGAAAGACATTCCATGCTCTTGGATTGGAAGACTCAACATTGTGAAAATGTCCATACTCCCCAAAGTGACCTACAGATTCAATGCAAACCCCATCAAAATGCCAATGACATTCTTCACAGAAATAGAAAAAACAATACTAACATTCATATTGAATAACAAAAGACCCT
>NW_007737240.1:2571-4661 GCF_000696425.1 Galeopterus variegatus | reverse complement strand
ACTAAAAAGCTTCTGCACAGCAAAAGAAACAATTAACAACCAACAGAGTGGGAGAAAATATACATCTGACAAAGGATTAATACCCAGAATATACAAGAAACTCAAACAACTTAACAGCAAAAAAACAAGTAACCCAATTAAAAGATGGGCAAAGGAGCTGAACAGGCATTTCTCAAAGGAAGGTATATGAATGGCCAACAGACACATGAAAAAACACTCAACATCACTCAGCATTTGGGAAATGCAAATTAAAACCACTTTGAGATACCATCTCACTCCAGTTAGGATGGCTAATATCCAAAAGACTAAGAATGATAAATTCCGGTAAGGATGCAGAGAAAAAGGAACCCTCCTACACTGTTGGTGGGACTGGAAAATGGTGCAACTTTTATGGAAAATTGTATGAAGTTTCCTCCAACAATTACAGACGTATCTGCCATATACGACCCAGCTATTCCACTGCTGGGTATATACCCAGAGCAATGGAAATCACCATATTGAAGGGATACCTGTACTCCCGTGTTTACTGCAGTGCTATCTACAATAGACAAGAGTTGGAACCGACCTAAGTGTCCATCGTCGGATGACTGGATAAGGAAAATGTAGTATATATACACAATAGAATGCCACTCTACCACAGAAAAGAATGACATTCTGCCATTCACAGCAACAAGGATGAACTTAGAGAAAATTATGTTAAGAGAAATAAGCCAGGCACAGAAAGAGAAATGCCATATGTCCTCACTCATAAGTGGCAGCTACAAAAAATAAACAGATAGTTTTTTAAAAAAAAGAAAGATACAACAATCACAATAATACATTGCACTTTCAAAAGGAGAGAACAGAAATGAGGTTACCAGAGGTAAAAAAGTGGGGGGTGAAGGATGGGGGTAAGAGGAATTGGTAAAGGACCACGTAAAACAATTACATTGTATAGTGCTGAATATACTAATTGTCTTGATTTGAACATCTCATATTGCAGACAGGCATTGATATTTAACTCTGTACCCCACAGATATGTACACTTAACTATGTTTCGCTAAAAAAAATTTTTAAATTTAATCTAAAATGTTCCCTTACTTGCGCTCATCCAACCATTAAGGAGCTGTAACTTGAACAAGTTTCTCTCTTGTAAATACTTCCGATAAGGCTCTTCTTGTCCTCTTAGGCTAACCTACATTCTTAATACTCTCATCCACTTTCTAAGATCATATTTTTGGTGAAAAATGTAGAGAAGATGATAGGTATGATACAGAGGAGTTTAAACAATGAGAGCAAAGGTGCCATTCTGTTCTCAGAATGTCTGAGGCACCACTGGGCCTCATGATGTATCTTCACGCCCTGAATTGAAAGAGGGAATGAAATTAGTTGTAGTGGATTGTTGATTTCTTGGTGAATTTTAGTTGTTTCTCAGGCAGTGTGAGCAGATACTCAATTTGCGAGAATTCAGATAACGAGAGATACCCGAATAGGCCCAGAGCCCAGTGGCACATGGAGCACTGGGCAGCTCACTCCAGAGAAGCGGAAGGAGATGTGTTCAGGGCAATGAGAAACACAGAGACCCAGGGATGTGATGGGGAAATGAGAGATCTGAGCAGGGAGAGAGTGATAGACTAGAACAGCACGTCAACTGGTAGGACCACACAGAAAAGGTGACTCTAGGGACTCTAGAGAAGCCATCTGTGCCCCACCTTTGTGCCCTTGCCCTACCCTGGAGGCAGCCCCATAGGCACCCCTGGCTACCAGGGTCTCTGTGCCTGATGGGGATCTCCGTCCTCAGGGGCCTGCTCAGCCGGCCCACAGTGTGGTCCCTTGTGCCTGGGAGTCAGTGCTGCTGGAGCAGGGAAGGGAGAGGTGGGTGAGGACGCCCAGTCCTCATCCTCAGGAGGACAACTCAGAGTCGAGTCCCACGTGCTCTCTGAGGCTGTCAGCACGACAGCCCCTGGCGGCAGGAGCACTGACCCCTCCGTAGTGCTCCCTCCTTAGCTTTCCTGCCGCCCCCGCCTCACTGCCCACGTGCTCACAGTGCTTTCTGGGACCCCCCTCCCAAGAAGACGAGTCATTGTCTCAGGGGAAACCCAAAAGAAATA
>NW_007737240.1:0-671 GCF_000696425.1 Galeopterus variegatus | reverse complement strand
ATCCGTTGCCGGACACGGAAAAAGACAAAAGACAAAAAAGAAATGTCCACTATATATTCAGAAAAGCAAAAATATGAGCCACAAGATGATCAATAGTTCCACAATCTCAAAGAACTAAACTTTAAAAAATTATAGTTTCTGGATATTTATTACCATAAATATCAATGCCAAAGGGACAGTAGACATGCTAAACTGAAGTGATCTTTCTTGAATTGAAGGCACCAAACCAGCAAGGCACCCTTTTCTCCCTCTTTTGGCAAGAATTATGGTGATGACTCCAGAAGGGACAGTCTCTCCTTGTCTCTCTGTAGTTCCAGTAGTTNCCAATGGAACAGAATAGAGAACCCACAAATCAACCCACAAACTTACAGCCAACTGATCTTCAACAAGGGCACCAAGACTACATACTGGGAAAAGACTGCCTCTTCAATAAATGGTGCTGGGAAAACTGGGCATACATATGTAGAAGAATGAAACTAGACTTGTACCTCCCACCATATACCAAAATCAACTCAAAATGGATTAAAGACTTACATATAAGACCTAAAACTATAAAACTCCTTAAAGAAAACATAGGGGAAACTCAAGGAAATAGGATTGCGTACAGATCTTATGAATATGACCCCAAAAGCACAGGCAACCAAAGGAAAAATAAACAAATGGGATTATAT
>NW_007737239.1:48830-55297 GCF_000696425.1 Galeopterus variegatus | reverse complement strand
ATTCATGAAGGATATTTATGAAGGTCCGTAGCTTCTTGTATTGTCATTTTTATTTTTCTGTCTGTGTTGTCAGTAGTGATACAACTTCTTTAGTTTCTGATGGTGGTAATTTCTCTTTATCTCTCTCTATCTCTCCCATTCTCTTTCTGTCTCTATCTCAATTATCTCTATCATCTCTCTCTGCCAATCTAGCTAGAGGTTTACCAAAGAAACAGTTTTCAGTTATATTGATTTTTTAAATGTTTGTCTGTTTAGATTTCTCCTCTTGTTTTTACTGTTTCCTTCCTTTGTTTTTGGTTTATTTTGATTTGAATTTTCTCTTATTTTTAAGATGTATGCAGGAATTATTAGTTGATACCTTTCTTCTTTCATAATATAAGCAATTCAGGCTATTTATTTCCAAATAGGCAGAGCTTTGCCTACTCTGTGCAAATTTTAATATATTGTATTTTCACTTTGTTACATTTAAAATACTTTTAATTTTTTTTCTTGAGTCGTCTTCTTTGAGCACGCATCAAGTTTGTATTTAATTGCTAAATATTTGGGAATTCTTTAGATATCATATTACCATTGGCAACTAGTTTAATTTCATTATATCATAGAACACATTTGGAATCTTGTGATAGATTTTCTTGACAATTTCATATCCAGTTTAAAAACAATGCTGAAGTTTTCACAGTGCAATTATTTTTAAATAAGTGTTTTATGTATGTATGTGTGCTTGTATTTATTTTTAGTTTTTGACCAACTAAATTGTTAATTTCTCCCTAGTTTCCAGGAACCTGGCCCACTCAAAGAAACAGCTGCAGTTGAGAATGCAATATGTTTGTTCTGGAAGTGTACGGTCTCCAAGGGCAATTTAGATATTCTCCAAAGAAATGTTCAGTTCATAAAATGTGAATACTCACCTTAGAATAATAAGGGAATAAGATTGAGACACTCCATTTTTCCAACAAGATAAGTGCATTTTCTTTTGCATAAACTGTTATCCTTGATTCCTGTCTTTCTATCACATTCCACAAATCTCCTCACTGATTTTGTTGGCTGTACCTCCAATATATACATAAAATTAAATTAATCTTGCTAACTCATTTTAACCAATCTTATTCGAACCATGATCATCTTTATTCTGAATTATTGCAATATCCTACTAACTTGTTTTCTCTTTGGGGCTTCTTCAATTCCCACTAATTTCAATTGATTCTCTGGGTAGCAGCCAGGGTAACCCTATTAAAATTTTATTTAGATGCTATGAGTACATTGCTCAAAACCATCCAATGGTTTTCCTTTTGGTGCAGTAGTAACTCAGTGCCTTTAGTATGGCCTATATGTCTCATGATATGACACCTAACATTTTCCCTTTGATTTCCTACTGCTCTCCCTGCCCCATAACCAATTACCTTCAGCCTCATTTTCTCTTCACTCAAAGTTTTTCTCCAGTTCAGGACTGAGTTTTATATTCTTCTACTGAGAGATCCTCATTTGCTAGGCCCCAGGCTTAGTGCTTAAAATCTATTTTCTCACTCATCTTTAAAGCAGCCTTTGGAAAAAACAATAATAAAAATACCACTAGGGAGTGGATCAAGATAGTAAATTCCAATTAGTAAATCCCAGTGATCTCCCTACAGATACATCAATTTGATCATACACCCACACGGAAAAATACCTTCACAAGAGCTTAGGAAGCCAGGTAAGAGATCACAATACTTGGTTTTAGCATAATGATAATAATAAATGATGCATTGAGGAAAGTAGGAAAAACAGAATTACATTGCCTGCTTCACCCTTCCCCCAACTGCAAGTAGCACAGGGAAGCATGAAGAGACAAAGTCTGCTTGGGAAAAGGAGAAAAAGTGAGTACAAGACTTTGAATGGAGCCCAGTGTGAGACACCACAATAAAAAATCAGTACCAGGCAGTACTTTATGACCACCATTGCCAGGCCAGGCCCACAGAAGGAGTATCTATCCTCACTCTGCCACCAGGGAGAGACTCACAGACCCATTGGGATGAAGTAGTGTTAAGGCCCACAGCGCTACTGGCTGATGCAGTGGCTTCAAGCCAGAAATAAACCTCAGAGATTGGCAGGTCATTGCAGTGAAGGCCTTAGGTGTTGGTCTCAGTAGCTGAAGAGGCCAGCATATCAATGGGACTGCTGATCCCATCCTTCTTTCAATCCCAAGCAGCACAGTGTGGAGACAGGTATTGTCCACTTGGAGACGAAAGAAAAAAAAATAGACACTAGACGTTGCCTTGACACCAAAGGCCAGATTGAACACAGTAAGACTCAGCACCAGGAGTAGCTTGGTAGCACCTGACCCCAGGCTAGTGACTGTGGACAGAACATCTGAACACAATACCATCACAGGTGGAAAATAACAAACCCAGTGGGAGACAACACCCTTGTTAGATCCTCCCCTGGTTCATCCAGACCTGAAGAACAATGACCATGTGGCTTAGGGAACCCTCTAGTATTGAAAAAGGGGCAACACACTAACTGTGACCATAGGGTATCCTGAGCTTAGGGCACCCTCTAGTATTAAAAACGTGGCAACACATTAACTACAGATCTATAGCAAACCTGATGTTAGAATGCCACCTAGCTAAAACAGAGATAATGACCACAGACTCAGACTGCATAGCCAGCCTGCTTTAAATCTCTGGAAAGATGAGCACAAACAAAGCCGGACAACAGTGACTGGAATAAATGGCTAATTTCTTCAATGCACAGATGTGTCTCATTCCCACAAGCATTAAGAACATTAAGAGAACCATGACCTCATCAAATGGACAAATTAAAGTGCTAGAGACTGACCTTAAAGCCATGAAGATGTGTGACCTCTCAGAAAATTCAAAACAGCTGTTCTAAGGAAACTCAATGAACTTCAAGAAAACACAGAGAAGAAATTCAATGATTTATCATAAAAACTGAACAAAGAAATAGAAATAATAATAATAAAATCAAACAGAAATGCTGGAGCTAAAAAACTTAATGGATCAAATTAAAAATGCAATAGACAGCATCAAGAGCAGAATTGACCAAGCAGTAAAAAGAATTAATGAGCTAGAAGACAGGCTATTTGAAATACACAGGCAGAGGAAAAAAACAAACAAACAAACAAAAAAAAAAAAAAACCAGACAAAACCTACAGGAACTATAGGATGGCATCAAAAAATGTACTAGTCATTGTAATTAAAGAGAAACTTCAGAATGTCAAAGAGTTTGTAAGCTTATTCAAGGAGAAAATAACAGAAAATTTCCCAAACCTAGAGAAAGATACAAATATCCAGGTGCAGGAAGGTCAAAGCTCACCAATCAGAGTCATATTTATATGTATATGTTTATATGAATATATATTTAATATTTATTCTAAATATTATTTCATCTATTACTAATGAAACTATGTAAGCTTTCTTTTGATAAATACTTATACAGTATTAACTTTTCTCATTCTTTTATTTTCAACACCTCTATTATATATTTAAAGCAAGTTTTATTGTGTATATTTAATTTATGCAGCATGATAGTATAAGACACATGAGGGTACTATAAAAATTTGTGGGAAACAGAATGAAAAGGTGATACACATCTTTTCACACACATTTTGAAGACCCCTCATTATATAGTAAAATGTTTACTATAGTGGAACAAATTAACATATCCATCACCTCATATAGTTACCCATTTTACCCCCAGTGGCAAGAGCAGCTATAATGTACTTTTCACAGAAAATTCTGAGTAAAATATAATATTATTAACTATAGTCCTCATGTTTTACATTACATTGTTTAGCTTGTTCATTCTACATATTTGCTACTTTGTGTTGTTTGACCTACATCTTACCATCCTCTTCCCCCTCACCACACCCTGGAAACCGCTGTTTTNTCCTGTTCAATATTAAAATTCACTTCTTTGTGTCTAGTCAGTAATAAAAATATGTTACATACCAACTTTATTTGTGGTATTAATACACATGCAGCCTCTAAGAATGAGAGAAACACTTACTTTTGATACTTTAAGTTACTTGGTTAATGCTAATATCCCCTTTATTATCTTTACGTCTGTAATAATACTCTGTCCCAAATCAGACTGATGTCTGCATTGATATACCTTCAGTACCTACAAACGTAAGGTTGGTCAACAACATGAGTTTGAAGCCAAATGCAAAATGACCCAGAAAAATGTGAGCAGTGTTGCTGGAATATTCCGAAATATTGGGAGGTATCTAACGCTTCTGGAGGCCTTTGGAAAAGGGCTTTTGAATTATTTTTGCTGTTGTGCAAATGAGTATTACTAAGAGGACTGAAAATATTGTAATCATTTAATCAACTCACTCTCTTACTCAGTTACAGATTTTTCTGTTTAGTCATCAAACCCAAATTGATAACAATTTTTCTTATCTATGAATTTTTTTCTCATATGCGTATATTTATTAAATTACTCAAACATATATATTAAGTACTGAGAAGATCCAGATACTATGAAGTATGTGTTCAAGTGTATTATCTTATTAAAAATATTACTTACCTGATTTTATATATAAAGTACATTATAGACGAGAGAGTATCTTGTTGAAGAGATAATAGATATAATCCAATAGAGCTAGGATATACCAAAAACATTTTGAATTCAATTATAGAGCTCATTTCAGCATGGAATATCATTGTTTTAATCTCAGGTATAGAGGGTTGTTTTATAGCTAAACCTCAATTCCTGGCATATCAACATTGATCTGTGCAAAACCCCTCTCTTGTCTGTTTGTTTTATTTCCTTTTCTCTCTATATCCCAGTCCCCTTTTTTCACCTGTGGATAAAGAAACCCTACAACCTGGTTGGTTGAGTCGTTACTGATTTATGTCTGTTATCCTCTTTTATACTCAAAAGTGTACTGTATTGGAAGATAAACTATGTGGCACTGTATCCAAAAATCAATAATAGAAACGCATTTATTTTTATCTTTGTAGTGTTTTCCCCAGGCGTATATTGTTTTATAGGATTGTATTTTAACATATAAATGGCATTAAATTATGCATCTTATATCAATACTCCTTTTTATAATCTATCTATAATGATATGTATACATTTATTTCACTGCTTATAAATACTCCTAATCAGAAAAAGAGAAGCTCTTACTCCAGTTTAACAGGTATAACCTTTCTCACTGGGGAAATTTATTCCAGATTGTTCCTTAAAACATAGGATTGGGGCTCTTAATTATATAAAACATGGTTTATTTGGCATGGTTCCTTTGTGATACTCAGGTCTTAAGAGATTCTGCTAGGTGTGCTTAGAATCTTTGTTGACTACATAATGCATAAACTCTCTCTCTCTCTCTCTNTAAATTTATTCGTGCAAGTTCTATGCATTACTAAAATTTAAGATTCCTGGCTTTTGTTTGGGAGAACACTTTAAATAGCTTTAGTAAGGGAGGACCCTAAACTGGTTTAGATAGTAAAGTTGAGACAAAAAAAATCTTCTTAAAAAAGGCAAGAGTAATGTACAGCCTTTCCTCAGGGTTAAATATGGCACTGGGATCTAGAAAAGAAAGACTGAGGAGAATTATTGTCTGTTGTTATCACTTCTTTTAAAATCGGACAGGGCTGGCTCCGTGGCTCACTCGGGAGAGTGCGGCGCTGGGAGTGCAGCAGTGCTGGGAGAGATGAGGCCGTGGGTTCGGATCCTATATAGGGATGGCCGGTGCACCCACTGGCTGAGCACGGTGCAGGTGACACTAAGCCAAGGGTTGTGATCCCCTTACCGTCACAAAACAAAACAAAACAAAACAAAAAATAAATAAAATTGGACAGAATAGATTCCCTAAAACAAGCAAAATTGTCATTTACGATCCCCTTACCAGTCACAAAACAAAACAAAACAAAAAATAAATAAAATTGGACAGAATAGATTCCCTAAAACAAGAAAATTGTCATTTCGGGAGTACTCATTTCAGAAAGATGGCTATTTAGCTATCCTGTTCAATATTAAAATTCACTTCTTTGTGTCTAGTCAGTAATAAAAATATGTTACATATCAACTTTATTTATGGTATTAATACACATGCAGCCTCTAAGAATGAGAGAAACACTTACTTTTGATACTTTAAGTTACTTGTTTAATGCTAATATCCCCTTTATTATCTTTACATCTATAATAATACTCTGTCCCAAATCAGACTGATGTCTGCATTGATATACCTTCAGTACCTACAAACGTAAGGTAGGTCAACAACATGAGTTTGAAGGCAAATGCAAAATGACCCAGAAAAATGTGAGCAGTGTTGCTGGAATATTCCGAAATATTGGGAGGTGTCTAAGGCTTCTGGAGGCCTTTGGAAAAGGGCTTTTGAATTATTTTTGCTGTTGTGCAAATGAGTATTACTAAGAGGACTGAAAATATTGTAATCATCTAATCAACTCACTCTCTTACTCAGTTACAGATTTTTCTGTTTAGTCATCAAACCCAAATTG
>NW_007737239.1:45190-48524 GCF_000696425.1 Galeopterus variegatus | reverse complement strand
CTCTCTCTCTCTCTCTCTCTCTCTCTCTCTCTCTCTCTCACACACACACACACACACACCCTTCATGGATATATATTAACACATATGCCCCTTATCACTAATGCATTACTTAAAAACGATTAGGGAGTGATATCCTTATATTATAATTGTCCTTTCTGTGGTCCTCATACAGACCTGGGAAATTACTCTGATTAAGGTACTTTTAATTTTCTCTAAAGAACCCCTTTAAACTAGCTTGGATCATAACATTCAAATCAATTTACTATCAGATTTTATGGTCTTTGCTATTGGTAAAGTATAGTCCTTGAGCTTTTATTATAATTATAACTATCAAAAATGAAGCAGTGTTTTTTTCTTTTTTTATTACTGATGAAGTAAATTCTTCTTGTCAGCTGCCATATTGTTTACTTTGTTTCTAATGCCATGGAAACTTGTGTTTCTTTTATTTTTTTATTATATTAAACTTATAAATTGGTGAAGGGTGATTACGAAATGACTAGTTTCTTCTCATCTTAATCTGAAAAAACCATCTATAAAACTTCTTTCAGTGGAGCCTTCATTTTTGTATCAGCTACATCTGTATGATTTTTATGGTTTCTAATTGCTAATATATTCCAAAAATATCTTTAGTTGTTTACATTTCATATTTAATTTTGCTCTTTATCTGAAACTTATTGGACCAACTTTGTAAATTGAGAATCTAAAATAATTTTTTCAAGTATTAGATAACTTTATTATCACTTATTCTCTACTTTATTTGGTTGTGATATTCTCTGTATTACGAATAAACTTACTCCACAATTTCCAACTATATTTGAATTATCCCACAATTACTAATTACAGTTGGGTTAAGGAATAAATAATCTTTTCCATCTCCCTAGTTTATTTTTGGCCCAGTATTCTATTGTTCTTCTTATTAGAGCATTATAAACCTAAATTAACACTGCAAATATAGCTCTCTCTCATTAAGTTTTTTTCTCAGAATCATGTAGTTATATTTAATTTTTTATAATTAAACTTGAATTCTAGATTTACCTTGCATGTAATCAATTTTTAACTCTGATTGGGAGTGGTAAATTTAAGCATTTATCCACCAGCAGGGAAGGAAAAAAATGATGTATGCAAGTGGTAGTTTTGATGGACTGAAGTTGTAGTTCCTTCACTTTTCCTCTGTTATCTCTTTAAAGTTGGCTTCAAAGCAATCATCAAGAGATAAGAGGAGGAACTGAAGGTGAGATTGTGAAAGTATAGAAGAGTTTTTTATTAGTAATTGAACAAAGTAAGAACATATAGTAAACAAAAAACACTGGGTTTGCTTTGAATGTTTAATCTGTCAGGTAATGAGATTTTTCTGACATAGTGTACAGAGGTGCATATGGAGAAGACAGATATTTGATTTCAAGCAGGATTAAGATTTGTCAGGTAAGTGGGAAACACACACACAAAACAAAGCAAAAAAATTAATAAAGTATTTTAGAGTGCAGAAAGAATGAGAAAGAAATATTTCAGTTCATGAACATGAACATTGCTTACAAACCAAATAAAAAATGTATTAACAAATTATTTCCCTGTTATACATTTTATTATAACTTCCAAATTATTATATTCATCAATTAATTTTTAAAAAGTAATTTTGTTTCCTCAAGCAGATATAGTAATTTATCATTGTGTCCTTCCTTGTGTATATCTGGACAAAAATTTAAAAGTTAAATTAAAGTAAATCTAAATTTAAAAAATTAGATTATTTAGCCATGATATAATCATGTTGAAAGTCACAGGATATTTAAAACATTTGATGCCTAGAATTTGACTATTTTGTCAAAGCAATGAAATTTTACACATTCATATATGCAGACAAATGAAATATATGCAGTAAAATTATATTATTGTTTAAATTTCTTTTTTATTTTTTCTTTACATTCATTAGTCTTGCATTTTCTATAAGTAATATGTTTTAAATATGCAATCAGAAAAAATATGTATTTGAAAGCATGGCTATAGTTTGTTCATTGACTTTTTTATGTAGGATAGTATATGTCTATTATGCAAGATAATAAGTTTAAGAAGGATCACATATTCAAAACTGAAAATTGTGATTTGTGTTTATACTCAATGTTTCTAAAATCAATGTCTGACTCAGTAAGTGACTATAGATTGTATATAAGTTTATTATAAGGTCTGATTGTAAGTAATCAGGATAAAGTAGATAGAACAAATGGTTAAAAAGAAGATAAAGTTTTTGATGGTAATTATGATAGTGTAACAACTTATTCATTGTCATTTCAAGAATAAAGATTTAGTACTTGAGCACATCTATTATGAGACTTTACAACAACAGTAATTTTCGACCTTTGCTGCTCTCTGGCTTCTCTGGCTTGGAACATTATCATCCTCAGTTCTCCATCTTCTTCTGTGTTTCATACCTAATTGCCATTATGGGCAACAGCATCATATTGGTAGTAATCTGGGTGGAACGATCGCTTCACAAACCCATGTACTTCTTTCTTTCCATGCTGGCAGTCAGTGACCTGGGTCTCTGTGCCACCACCTTACCTACAGTGCTTAAGCTCTTCTGGTTCAATGCTCGTGAAATACACTTTGATGCATGCCTTGCACAGATGTACTTTATCCACATCTTCTCTATGATGGAGTCAGGTATCCTATTATCTATGGCTTTTGACCGCTACGTGGCCATAACCAATCCTCTCAGATACACTGCCATCCTGAACAGTGCTACCATTGTGAACATTTCTGTAGGGCTTGTGTTGCGGGCCATCATTGTCCTCATCCCAGCCCCTGTCCTCATTAAGCAACTCAGATTTTGCGAGGCCAGTGTACTTTCCCATTCCTATTGTCTGCATCCAGATATCATTAAGCTTTCCTGCTCTGACCACCGTATGAACAGCATCTTAGGTCTCATTGTCATTATCATCACATTTGGTTTTGATTCTGTGCTCATCCTTTTCTCCTATGTGAAGATCCTTACCACCGTACTAGGTATTGCCTCCCAGGAAGAGCGAGCCAAGGCCCTCAACACCTGTGTTTCCCACATCTGTGCTGTGCTGCTGGTCTACATCCCCATGTTGGGAGTGTCCATCATTCACCGTTTTGGGAAGCATGTTCCACCTGTGGTTCATGTTGTCATGGGCTATGTCTACTTGTTGCTTCCTCCTGTGCTCAACCCAGTCATCTACTGTATCAAGGGCCATGAGATACGCACCCACCTTGTATATATCTTCAAGAAAATATCAACAAATGTATATTAATTAGGATTTAAATATCTCCGTGACCAAAAAAAAAAAAAAAAAGATATTCAAGTAAAAAAAAAAAAAAA
>NW_007737239.1:21803-44336 GCF_000696425.1 Galeopterus variegatus | reverse complement strand
AAATAAAAAAAAAAAAAAAGTATAGGTATTTGTTAATTCTGCATACTAATCATTCAAAAAACCTGAGAAGGTAAAAAGAAAATATGGTCAAAAGGCTAATATCTAATACTATGTACTCTGTGCTATAGAATCAATAATTTTAAAAGTCAATATTCTAACAGAACTCTTCTTATGTTAATCTAGTTCTAAAGGAAGATACCCTCAACAGAACAAATTCTACTGATTCTTCCTAAAGAATAGTAGATACTCCACCTTAATTTTATTGTTTGAATTTAGTTGTAAATTGTCTTTTCCAGATGTGAAAAGTTCTCTTTGTGATTAACTGCAAGATCTCCAAAGGCAGAAAAAACTTATTCAGTAAATTTACTACTAGGTGAATCACTAGCATTTATTCAAACTATTTATTCCTCTCTTATTGTCTACCAGGCACATTAAAAACAATAGAATAGAGCTAATTTGTGTAAAATAGGTAAAATCACTCTTTGGGTAATACTGTATTAGATTGAGGTAGGGAACTAGCTTGGAATTAAGTATCAATAGCAAAGAAAACTTGTCCTTCTGCTTGTCAATAACACACTGATTTAACAATTCTTGTCACTTTCTGAAGAAAGTCATTGTTCTGAATGAACATGTTATCCAATATCACCTCAAAACCAATAAGTATCTCTGAGGTGGTTTGTGGTCAAGGCCAAATTGTGCCTGGTTACCAGGGTTAAGTATGTGGTATCTGATGTTCTTCCAGACGTTTTGGTAAGGATCTTTTCTTACAACGGTGCCATCACTTTGCTCTTTTACCCTTTTACATAGTCCACTGCTGTCCTCAATTATTAAAGACCTCACGTACAGTTGATTACCTAGACCCAGAGACAAAGGAAGATGGCTTGTTAGGACATGAAGGAATGTTAGAAAATACAAAGTTATGTTTTCCTAAGTGAGTTTACTATGCAGTAAGCATATTTTGCAACGTACTTTGCATTTATCATCTTGCATAAATATGGCCCCAAAGTAGATATGGTTTATCATACCCAATTTAGAGAAAAAGAAATAAAGTCTCAGAGGATTATCACTTCTTAAGCATAAAGCTAGGATTACTATAGTTGTTTGTTCATTCCAAAGTTCATTCTCTTTACACAAAAAAATACTGGAATATGTTGACACTAACACCTAAACTTTATTCTATTGGATCAGTTTAAGTCAGTGCCCAAGTCAGGTGCAATTTACCTATTTCTATATGTCTACTGACAGATAAAATTCCTCACAAAATAGTTATTAAAATATGTGAAAATCCAAAGTTCAATTAGTGCTTAATGATCTGACAACACCAAGTCAAGGGTTAAGATCATCTTATCGGTCAAGAAAGAAAGGAACGACAATCACAGTAATACGTTGAACTTTTAGAGAACTAGAGGTGGAAAAGGGGAGCAGAGGGGTTGAAGGAGGGGGGCTAATAAGGAATTGGTCAATGGACACAAAGAATAATCATGTATTGTAAAGATGAATAAGTTAATTATACTGATCTAACCACCACACATTCTACAAAATTACTGAAAACCAGCATTGTACCCCACGTGTATATACAATAAAAATAAAATAAAATAAAATAAAAAATAAAGAAAAAAGAAAAAGAAAAAGAAAAAAAGTAATTTTGTTATGTAGAGTAAGCATGCTTTTTGAGCTTGTTAGGCTTCTCAACATATGGATAAAAAGCAACTTCTTTTGAAATTCCTAAAATATAACTTCATACGTGCAGAGATTCTGGCTGTTCTGTTTGCTTCTGTATCTTCAGTGGTTAAAATAGTGTATGACACCAAAAACACAACAAAACAAAAAATTGGTGTATTGATTTTATCAAAATTAAGACATTTGTTCATCAACTGACACTATCAAGAGAGGAAAAGACAACACATATAATGAGATAAAATATTTGCAAAGCATGTAAATCATAAAGGATTAATATCCAGAACATGTGAACAACTCTTACAACTGAACGACAACAACACAAACAATTTGGCAATTAAGAACCAGTCAAATGACGTGAATAGAAAAGTCCCACAGAAGATATACAAATGATCGATAGCATAGGAAAAGGTGCTCAACAACACTAGTCATTACAGAAATGCAAATCAGAACCACAATGACATATCAGTTCACTCCAATTAGAGAGCTATTATGAAAAAAAAAAAAAGAAAAATAAATTTTGGTTAGGATATAAAGAAATTGGAGCCCTTGTTCATGCTGGTGGGAATATAAAATAATGTAGCTGCTACAGAAAATGTACGGCGGTTCTTCAAAAATTTAAAAGTGGGGTTGCCATATGATCCAGCAATTCCACTTCTTGTTATATAATGTAAGGAGTCAAAAACATGGACTGGAACAGATACTTGTATGCCAATTTCCTTGCAGCATTATTCACAACGGCTAAAAGATAGAAACAACCGAAGTGTCCATCAACAGATTGATAAAGAAAATGTATGTACGTACAATTGAAATTTATTGTCATAAAATAATGAAGTTCTGGGCCGGCCTGTGGCTCACTCGGGAGAGCGTGGTGCTGACAACACCAAGTCAAGGGTTAAGATCCCCTTACCGGTCATCTTTAAAAAAAAAAAAAAAAAAAAAAAGGATAAAATAATGAAGTTCTGATATATGCTATAACATGCATGAAACTCGAAGATGTTATGCTAAGTGAAATAAGCCAGACACAAAAGGATGAATATTGTGTGATTTCACTTATATAAAATAGCTAGAACAGGCAAGTTCACAGAGAAAGAAAATAGATCAGAGGTTACTAGGGGGTGAGGGTGGGGTAATGGGAAGTTATTACTAAATGGCTACAGAATTTTTGTTTGGAGTAATAAAAAAGGACTGGAAATTGGTAGCGATGATGGTTTCGCAACATTGTGAACAAAGTTAATGCCACTAAGTTGTACACTTAAAAGTTGTTAAATGATAAATTTTGTTTCATATATTTTACAAAGATACTCAAATGACATACCCCTTCACACCCATTAGATAGCTACTATAAGAAAAAAGGAAATGAGGCCAGCCCGTGGCTCACTCGGGAGAGTGTGGTGC
The DNA here is from genome assembly GCF_000696425.1 of Galeopterus variegatus. Lineage (NCBI taxonomy): Eukaryota > Metazoa > Chordata > Mammalia > Dermoptera > Cynocephalidae > Galeopterus > Galeopterus variegatus. Next base: position 41,261 of record NW_007737239.1, on the reverse strand, counting down.
TGATAACACCAATGCCACGGGTTTGGATCCCTATATGGGGATGGCTGGTTGCTCACTTGGAAGAGCGTGGTGCTGACAACACCAAGTCAAGGGTTAAGATCATCTTATCGGTCATCTTTTTTTAATGGCTGGTTGCTCACTTGGGAGAGCGTGGTGCTGACAACACCAAGTCAAGGGTTAAGATCACCTTATCGGTCATCTTTTTTTAAAAAAAAAGGAAATGAAAAGTAAATTACTCTTACTACACCAAATCAAAGCACACAGCAGATACTTAATAGTGAGACTTCAATTAATGAGAGAAGGGACTAGTAGCCAGCAAATTGAGGATAACAAAAGGTCCTTGTTTTAAAGTGGTTAGAACAATGAGTTGACAAACTTTGAAAACTACCTACCTCTGTACATACATAAGTTCAGTTAATGCAATTTTGTCATAGATGAAACAGCTTTTCATTTTGCATTTGTTCCTCATAGCAAAAGGCGATGTTACTGATGGACTTAACTACATTTAAAAAATTCCAAGAAACTACATATAGCTAAAATACTGTAACCAAAATAAATTTAAATAAATTGGGGAAATATTTGTCAGAACAATATTAGGAAAACATATCACAATATTTTTAAATTAAAAGAAATCATTTAATTTGTTAAGAATAATTTTCAACATAATACATAAATAAGAAATGTAATAGTGACTGATAATTTCAGGAAAAACAAATACATTCCATTCATTAAAAATGAAAATATTAAGTATTTCCATGTTAAAAATTCCAATTAAAATATTAATAAGCTATAAACTTTTGGTTATCAAGCTAACTAAACATTTTAAGAGGATAATTTTTGATACTGAGTGTATTGGGAATTGGGAATAGTCATTCAATTATACTTCCTTTTGGAAAAGGCAATTATACAAGCCTTCTGGAAAATGATCTGGTGTCATAATGGAAGTTCCTGTCCTTTCTATTCATTAAATTAGATTCAGCTGCATATTAATACATACATACATACATACATAGAATAAAAAAGCAAAAGAAAGATACTGACTTACAAAAGGTAAAGATTTAAAACACAAAACCAAAAACAAATGACCAGACAAAAATAAAGCAATCGAGGGCAATTATTTTCCCATGTTTATCAAGAATCTGATTCCTTCTACTTTTATTTCCTGCACACTTGCCTGTTGCCTCATGATATGCAATGGCTGCTAAGCTAGTATAGTCATGTGTGCTTTCAACAAGGGGAAAGGAAGAAGTGGCAGAGGAAGGATATGTTTAGAGTACGAGCACATTCTCTATGAAGGTGTCTCGCAAACATCATTTAAGGTATTCAGATAACTAACTTAAAACCACCTATTTTATTATCAAAAAACGGGTTATCCAATATTAAGGTAGACAATTAGCAGTCTCCACTCTGGTTTAGGAACATCTAGAAATGTATTCTATAAAAATAATGTCTTGCTTAACTGCTCCTCCACCAGGGACGCTACTGTGGCTGTCTCGCTCCCTGTATTATTTTGATACTGTAATATTGTATCTGGAACATAGTGAACACTAAGATTTACCAAAGTAGTATACAGTAGGCTTCTGCAATAATTAAATGTTTCATTGCAAGGAGGTAATCAAACATTAAAATCTCTGTTAACAGGATATGAAGCAACGAATAAAGATTTGTGTTTAAAGTTTCCAGTAAAATGAGAAAATATTCAGGATATAATGGTAAATTTAAAAAGTATGATCCAAACAATATAAGCACAATTCAACAATTAGATACACATCCACAAACACACTTTAGTTTTTATTTTATTTTTTCCTAAGTTTTATTTTTTTAGATATTTATTTTTGTGGGGTGCAGTGTGTTGTTTCAATACTTGCATATACTTCACAATGATTCACTTAGGGTAGATAGTATAGTTTTGTACCCTTTAGTCCACCACTTTGCCTCTGCCCCACACCCCTCCCCTTCTGGCCTGGAGTAACTATTATTCCACTTTCCACTTCTTTGCGGACCATTTATTTTTACACATAGATTCCACATATGAGTGATATGGTGAGTTTTTCTTTCTGTGGCTGACTTAATTCACTTAACCTGATGGTTCCATCCATTTTCCTGCAAATAATAGGCTACCACCTTTTTTTATAGCTAAATAGTACTATATTCTGTATATATATCACAGTTTTTTAAAATCCATTTATTTGTTGGTAGGCATTTAGGTTGATTACATCTCTTAGCTATTGTAAATAGCATTATGATGAATGTGGGAGTGCAGGTGTCTTTTTAATATATTGATTTCATTCCCTTTAGGTATATACCCAGTAGTGAGATAGCTGGGTTGTAGGGTAGATCTATTTTTAGTTCCCTGAGAAACCTCCATATTGTTTTCCAGTGTCTGTACCAATTTCCACTCCCACCAGCAGTGTAGGAGAGGTCCTTTTTCTCTGCATCCTTGCCAGCGTTTGTTATTTTTTGTCTTGTCCGTAATAGCCATTCTACTGGAGTGAGATGATATCTCATTGTGGCTTTAATTTGCATTTCCCTTATGATTAGGGATGTTGAACATTTTGTCATATGCCTGTTGGCCATTTGTATGTCTTCTTTTGAGAAGCGTCTATTCAGGCTCTTTGCCCACTTTTTAATTGGGCCTTTTATTTCTTTTTTCTTTTTTTTTTTTTTACTTTTGAGTTATTTAAGTTCCTTATATGTTCTGAATATTAGTCCCTTGCATGATGTGTAGTTTGCAAACACCTCCCATTCTGTTGCCTGTCTCTTCACTTTGCTCCTAGTGTCCATTGTGGTGCAGAAGCATTTTAGTTTGACGTAGTCCCTTTTGTGTATTTCTACTTTAGTTGTCGGTGCCTTTGTAATACTGTTCAGAAAGGTGCTGCCTATCCCGTTTCATGGAGCATTTCCTCTATATTTTCTTCTAGTAGTTTTCATAGTTTTGGTTCCATCCATTTCTTAAGGTTAGCTCTTTGATCCATTTGGAGTTGATTTTTATGTACAATAGGGGTCTAGTTTCAATCTTCTGAATGTGATATCCAGATTTTCCAACATCATTTATTGAAGATGCTGTCCTTTCCCCATTGTATATGCTCGGCACCTTTGTCAAAAATCAGCTGGCTGTAAGTGTGTGGGTTTGTTTCTGGGATCTTTGTTTTGTTCCGTTGGTCTATTTTTCTATTTCTGTGACAGTACCATGCTGTTTTGGTTACCATAGCTTTATAGTATTTTGAAGTCAGGAAGTGTGATGAGTCCAAATTTGTTCTTTTTATTCAAGAGTGCTTTAGCTATATAGGGTATTTTGTGGTCCCATACAATTTTTTTAAAGTTTATTTATTCATTAATATTATTATTTTTTTTTATATTCCAAGATGTTGTTGCATTGCAGTTGGGGGTGGGGAGGGGAGAGAGGAAGGGGGAAGGAAATAGAATGGGAAAAGGAGAAAGGAGGGGGGGCATAGTTGAGGCCCATGGCAACCCCCTCATTACTGCAGGGGAGACCAGGGGGCTTCCAACAGGGGCTCGGTCATTGCTGGTCTGGATGCAGATGTCAGGGTTTGTGCCTGAAGCCCTCGCCCCCCTATTGACCTGGCTCAGGAGCCTGGGATATTTCCAGTGATGGCTCGGTGGTCATCACTGGGCTGATTGCAGGTATTGGGGTGGGGAGGGCATGTGCCTGAAGACCTCGGTCCCCCTCTGCCCTGGCTCGGGAGCTAGGTTGCTTCCTGCATCAGCTTAGTGGTCATTGCTTGGCTGGGTGGATGTCAAGGGGCATGGCTCAGACCCCTGGCCCTCCCCCGTCCCTGGCTTGGGAGCTCAAGGAACTTCTGGTCCTTCTAGGTTTTGTACGTGTTGTTTGACAATGTGAGACATTTACTAGTTAATATCAAACTTTGTTTCTGGTCTGTGGGCATTTTGTTTTTTCCTTCAATTCTGTGTTGGATTCTTCACTGTTCCCACCACTTAAACTCTGAACTGGAATTAATTCATTGTCCTTTGGTTACTTCTAAAATGGTGGAACTTCCTGTGGGGACCAGCATGTGAATCCTGTAGTTGAGCTAAATTGCTGCTTTACTGCCAATTCCCTGGGGAAGGCTTTTTGTGCAGCTCAGGTTTTATCATTGACCTTGCAAGCACTTCTAGGTTTTGTGAAGTCTGGTACACCAAAGTTTAGTGGAAACTCTGTTCTGGGCCTGAGTCTTTTCAGCAAACTGCACCCCCTGCAGATCCGTATTCCTGACCAATCTCCACTGGGTGGTCCTGTGCTGACTTGGGGGCAGATCAACTGTCCATGCTGTGCCCTAATGTTTCCCAGGTGGACCCATCTCCTCCACCATACACACTCCAAACACTTCCTATTGGACAGGCTGTGTGCTAGTCCCTTGTGATGACTCATCAGCCTCTATGTGGCTCCTTTTTTCAATTGTTGTGGATCCTCTCTCCTGTGTGGGTCCACGGGAGCCCTGTAAGTGGTCTTGCTGGCCTGAGGGCCACCAAGACCATCTTGTCCCCTGCAGCCTCCAGGCAACTTCATATGAAGGGCACAACTGTGGCTTTTGCCAGCTCTTGCTCCTTGCACTCACCAGTGGCCGGGATTTGAAATGGTGGGATGGATCCTTTCTCTCTCTCATCGTGGCTTCTCCTGCCTTCATGAACTCCATAGGTCTCTTCTCTTCTTCCCCTGAGCTCTTTTGGCCCCAGCTTAGCTGTCCTTGCTTTTTAATAGATGTCAGTTGGTTGATTTGTGGAAGAGAGTAATGCTGAGGTCTGTCTATTCCACCATCTCGACCAGAAGCCCTCTCTTGACTGGAAGCCGTCTATTTCTAGTTTATCTTTCTTGATTCCAATTTAAGCATGGCTGCTGAATAAGTTTTGTCTAAATTTCAGTCTTTATCTTTTCAAAATCATGATAAGTTAATTTCAATGGAACCAAATCACACATAGAAAAGTTTTTAAAGTGTAAAATTTATTTTCTGAAAATCAGAAGGAAATTGTTTTATAATTGAATATGCTAATTACCCTGAAATCATCATCATGCATTGTATACATGTAGCAAAATGTAACTCTTTAACCCATGAGTATGTACAACCAATAAGCTTCAATTACTAAAATAGAATTTTTTAAAAAAATTAAAAGAAGTGTAAAAATTACTTTCGAAAACAGCTGCTATGAATATCCCCATTTTATCGTTCAGGAAGCTGAGGCACAGAGAGGTGCCTGGATAAAGATCAACACAGCCAGTAGGTGGCTTTTTGGGGATTCAACACTGAGCAGTAAGGCTTGAGAGCCAATAGTCCTGAATTCAGTCTTTTATTGCCCTTTTTAAAATTATAGGTATGCAAATATCTAATGCTAATCAAGATGATGTCAAGTAGAGTATGATCAAATAAGTTTAGAAAATCAGAAATATGAGCATACAGCTAACACTTTCCTTTCAAAGGAAAGGATGTGAAATTGTATGGCAGTCAGTAGAAAGGAGTCATGCAGTACCTGATACCTGAATCCCCAAAAATGTACTAGCTTGTTCAGATAAAATATTAAAAATCTAAGGGAAGTGTGATACTCTATCCTACACATAGAGAGAAGCACTCCCTGGTAAAACGTTTTTCTATGGCCTAATGACAAAACTATTTTGGTTATCATCAGGAATAAAATAAATCTAATTAAAAAAGTAATTGTTATATTACATGCTAATATGACTTATTCTATAAAAATTTCCATATAAATTTGAGTTACTAAATTTCAAAAAAGGGAGAGGAAGGGGCAATATCACAGTAAAGAGCAGCTAGACTGATGAATTACAAAGAAATGCTAGAAACAGAATATTTCTCTATTTTATAATACAGATTGAGAGTAGATAGTTTTAGAGTATGTAAAATATTCAAAGAATGGGGGTGAGACCACAGATATCTTCAAAGGATCAACTTGAACCACATTGAGGAAACTAAGAGAGGAAAAATGATAGAAAGTTTTTGGATATCATTAAGTTGTGAGAAACTGTGGGAATGGATGCTATTTAGAAGCTTTAACAGAATTCTAGCTAGACAGCGTGAAATAAAAATATGTCAAAAAATACAGGAGGTCACTGGAAAACATATCATGAGGGTTTCTTCAGCCTGTTCAGAAGACATTTATTTTAGTAGCACCATCCCAAGTTTCAAGGTTACAGATTTAAAAGTCCTTCAGTTTACTGTACAAGATATGCAGACAATTCTGTTAATTGAAATTTACAAATTCATGTCATCTTACTGAAAGTTAGATACAATGAGCAAAGGACAATATCTGTGGTATATCTGCTTAACCTGAACCACAGGAGAGTCTATTGGGAGGAAACACAGTAGCCAAGACAATCACATAGTAGTGGAGATATGTTTGTAATGAGGTATATTTATCAAGCTAAAAGTCACCTAAGGCACATATCTCCTAAGCAGTTTTCCTGAGAGAGAAAATGTAATCAATGCTACTTAAAACTTTAAGTATTATAAATGAAATATATAGAGATTCAGGATTCTAGAAAAAGGGCATATGTTTGTTGTTTTGTTTATTTTTGAATTCATAAGTCATGGAAACTTGTTAAGGATCAGGTGGGTTGTTTTAGACTTTGTGAGAAGTCAAAACCTGAAGGAACCTTTCCCTGATTCTCTTGGTTCTTATGCCATAGATCATTGGGTTCACCATGGGTGGAACAAGGAGGTAGATGTTTGCCACAAAGATGTGAATATGAGGAGCCACATTGCGCCCAAACCTATGAGTAAGGAAGGAGAAAAAGGCTGGAGTATAGGCCACTAAGATCACACACACGTGGGATCCACACGTGCCCAGGGTCTTGAGCTGAGCAGCCTTGGATGGCAGGTGGAAGACCGTGTAAAGGATGACAACATAGGAGGATATGATTAATAAGAAATCTAACCCCCCGGTCAGGAAGGCAGCAGTTAGGCTGTATATTCTGCAGATCCTGGTTTCTGCACAAGCAAGCTTAATCAGAGCCATGAATTCACAGTACGTGTGAGGGATGACATTAGTTCTGCAGTAGGGAAGCCACCGGAGCATGAATGGCTGAGGACTGAAAAGCAGAGCCCCGCGAATGACAATAGCTAGTCCCAAATTCTTGATGACTCTGTGTGTCAGGAGAGTGGAATGTCTCAGAGGATTGCAGATGGCCACATAGCGATCAAAGGCCATGGCCAGGATGAACCCCGAGGCCATGCTGCATAGTGAATGAATGAGAAATACTTGCACAAGGCAGGCTTCAAAGTAGATCTTCCTGTCATGGAACCAAAAAATGCTGAGGATTTTAGGCATAGCAGTAGTGGAGATGATCAGGTCAGCCACAGAGAGCATACAGAGGAATAAGTACATGGGCTCATGCAGGTTGGAATCCGTTTTGATAATAAACAGAATAGAGAAATTTCCCAGGAGAGCGCTCAGATAAACAAGGCAGAAGGGCACTGATATCCATGTGTGGATGGCCTCCATTCCTGGGATGCCAAGGAGAAGAAAGGTTCTGGGATGGAGACTGGTATTATTTGACAATGACATGTTGAGAAATACTGACTGTGTTCACCTGTGGAACGGAAAGGATTCTTTTCTTTCAATTTCACCTGTCATTCTTATACTGATGTCTTCTTTATTTGCTTGTTTATTTAAAATGCTTGACTCTTTTTTTTACCCTAAATATAAATAACGAATAAGACCTAATCTCTAACCTTAGATGCTTATTCTAATAGGGGAGCAACTGATGCAAACCATTAATTAAATTCTCACGTGATTATTGCAGTGAAAGTTATATGAATAAGCGGCACACATGACTTAATATATGGAGATATTTTTTCCACTTGTTTGAGTCAAAGAATGCATAGACAGATGCTTAAACGTGATTCTGCAGCATCCCGGACCTTTAAAATAAAAAGAAAGTATAAATAAAGTAAAGTCCCAATCAGAAGAAATCAGTGGCGTCACTGAAAAGATAAAAGAATTGTTTTTGTTTGTATGTGGGAGAAATTAAAGTAGCTGACTTTTAAAAATTTCTTTTCTTGAATTTTTTTGACAAACAAAAATTTTATATCTTTATTACGTGTAACATGTTCTTTTGAAATATGTATATATTTATAGGATAGCTAAATGAACTAATTAACATATGCATTACTTCACATACTTATCATTATTTTTGTGGTGAGAACACTTAAAATACACTATCAACAATTTTCAAAAATAAAATTCATTCTTTCAATTATCGTCATGATTTTGTACATTAAATCTCTTGAACTTATTTTATATTCTTTCACTCTCTCCCACCTCCCCGCAAGTCCTGAGAACCACCATTCTATTTTCTATATGTTCAACTTTGCTTCTGCATATAAGTGATATCATGTGGATTTGTCTTTTTTTTGTTTATGATTGCCTCTGTGTATTATAAAACAGATAGGTATGGCCATCATGGTATACTGTTAATTGGTAAGTGATAGTTCCTGTGTATTATGCATACCTTGATTGCTTCAAAAAAAAGATCCTTTATATACAAAGATACTTTAAAAATTTCATGGAAGGATTCTTATTTTCTTTCAATTCCATTTTCCACCAAATTTTTGATGTACTCTATTACACTGGTGTAGTACAAAGTCTGAAACATTACAAGCCAATCTGTTAGCAGAAGTTGGGAGGTGCACATCAAGGGAGATGGAAACAGAAGATCACTCATTTAAATTAAAAAAAAACATTGTTTTATAACAAACAAGGATTGTTTTCTGATTAAAAAATGAATGCATTAGTGGTATCCCCCAAATTTGGATAGTTTTGTTTCATTTTCCTTCATTTCAAAATACTTTCTAAGGTGCTTTTTTATTTTTTTGATCCATAAGCTTTTTAGACCTGGGTTGTTTAGTTTTCAGACATTTGGATAATTTTCAAAGGAAAATGATGTTGCATTGGAATTATTATAGCAAAATTCTAACATTAAATGCATCATCCCAATTTAGAATTTATTTTTCCATAACTGCTTATAAAATAAATTGAAATGACAATGATACTGTAGAATAAGAAGGTTATTTCCTAAATTATGCTTTAATGATCACCATGCCACAATTAGCATGTATTAATAAATAATTTTAGTTGCATCTGATCTAGACTCTTTCCCAAAGGAATGAGAGCTATAAAAGTAACAGCAAAAGTCTCTAAAAAATGTTTCTTACATCTTTCTCAAACTAAGCAGAAAATCAGGGGCCGTATTCTGATATCAGGTAACTATTAACTATTTTTTGGACTAAGTGATAATCATTCTCTCTCAATTAATATCCCATTTCTCCTCTAAACAGCTTCTCTTTTTTCCATCTTTTTCATCCACCAAAACTTTTATACTGCAATGTTCTAGAGGTTACAGTAGGCTTTTCAAAATTCAACAATATGTGGCTAAGTTCTGCCATGCTCAGAAATCTCACCATTAACTGAGGAAAGTTTAAAGACCAGATATACAAAAACAATGCTGGCACATTGTACCTTTATATATATGTATATATGCATATATACATGTATATGTGTGTGTGTGTGTGTGTGTGTGTGTGTGTGTGTGTGTATAAACAAGGAAAGACAGATGTAGATTAAATAGAGAGCCTACAAAAATAAGAAGTACAGATGCTATTACTAACTATTCTAGAATGACCAAAGAGGTGATTGACCAGAAAAGTCCACCTTTGTCAGTAAATGTATAACAGATGAATAACTTCTCAGAGCTGTGCTCTTCAATGCCTAGTTCAGGTGGAGGTAAAAGAGTTTAAGAGAGTTATAAAGCCTAAAGGATGACATGGGAGAAGAAATAAACATATCATTTAATTTTGGAGTTGGCAACTATTGAGCATGGGTAGAATTTTCTCATTTAAAAATGAATGTCTTAAGGTAGAAGTTTACATTAAGTATTTGAGATTTTTCTTATTTTTAATATAGGTGTTACAAGTACAAATTTTCCTCTAAGCACTGCGTGAGTCATGCATCCTATAAATTTTGATATGCTGTACTTTGATTGTTATCTCAAAGTATTCTCTAATGTCCCTGTGATTTTTCTTTTTAACCATTGTTTAATTAGGAGAGTGCTGTTTAATTTCCACTTATTTGTGAATATTTTAACTTTCCTTCTATTATTGTAGTCAGAGAACATATTTTCTATGACCTTAGTCTTTTTAAATGTGTAAAGGCTTGTTTTGTGGGAAAAAAAAATCTTCAAAAAACACACACACACAAAAAAAACCCCTACATTTTACATTCTGTTATGATGATTATGCCAACTATCCTGATTTGATCGTCACATATTGTGTATGAATACTGATAGTCAACTCTGTACCCCATGTATAATCAATTAAGTTTCAATAAAAAAAATAAAAAAGAATAAAATAAAAATAAGTAATCTAAAATTATTCATGTTAAAATTGGAATTTGGTCTAACATATACAGTTGAAAATTGATTTTGAATAATGGCTTTACTTCAGCAAATAAAATAGAAATGAAGAAAGTAGACAATTAGTATGTAAAGTGTAAGTAAAGCACACCTATGATTTTGCTATTAAATTTGCTCTTTAGAATAGCTCTTAGGGGCCGGCCCGGTGGTGCACTGCTACAGTGCGCCGCTTGGGAGAGCAGTGGCGCTCCCGCCGAGGGTTCGGATCCCACATACAGACCGGCCGCTCACTGGCTGAGCGAGGTGTGGACACAACACCGAAGGTTGCGATCCCGTTGCTGGTCCCAGTCCGGTAGAGGCGCGACACTAAGGGTTGCGATCAGTTGCCGGTCACAAAAAAAGACAAAAAGGAAAAAGAAAAAAGAAAAAAAGAATAGCTCTTAAAATGACAGATTAAGTACAAAGGAACAAACCTTTATAAAATTATAGAATGGGAGAATATATGGTATTTGCATGGAATAACTGCATAATTCCAATCCTAAGCTTTGTAATAAATATATAAGCTACATTGTTCTTATTAAGTGAATGTTAAAGATAAAAATTAATTTTTAATTAAGAACTTTAAAGAACACCAACAATAATCCCTAGAAAAAATAGAAGAAATAAATTACTCAAGACAAGGGGAAAAAAAGTGGAATCTAACACAAGCAAAAAAATAAAAAAAATAAGAGCTTGAGTTTCAAAGAGGACTAAGGGTGACAGAATTCTACCAAGATTAAGGAAAATTGTAAAGATAAATTAATCAAATTTGGAAATCCAAACAACAATGTATTTACCTGTGGAATTCTACATATATTTTACATTAGGAAATTACTTAACCTGTATAGTAGTCCCCTAAGCTTGATATCAAGAGGACATTCTTCTGTATAGATATTCTCTTTCCATATTAATCAACTCTTGGACTCACTCTTTTTTGGTCTTCATATTCTTTTGGAGACTTAGTGATTATGGTGTGAATTAGAAATTCAGACAGCATTAAAGTCTGTTGCAGTAGGCTGTTAAGAAAGAAGGAATTAGGTATGCTGGGTTCTATCTGGGAAACAGCTGTGTAATCCATTTCTCCAGAAGCCACATAAACGCAATCCTCATTTGGAATTTCTTTCTGTTTTTCCCGTTGCTGGTACCGAAATGGATTATTACCTTGATAGAATTAAGGTCTCCTGCTTGTCACTTCAGCAACAATGATATATACATGAGATAACACGGGCAGGTTGCATTTCTGGGCATGCCGAATTGGAAACAAGACAACTCACACAGTCATTCCCCTTCTCCTCCCAGGTGCTTATTTTTATATCATGACTTACAATTTTTCACATTCAGTTTCTTGTTGAATATCTTAAATCACCTGGATTACCCTTAAGACTTTTGGGCATACCAAATGCTCATGTGTGTACTTTGCTCTAGGGTCTGACCAAAAAGGGGTCAAAGGGAGAGTATCTTTTTTTTCTTATTTTTCAATGTGGTTTATTACTATTGTGCTTCCTGTTTTCACAGGCATTAGAAAACCTCAACTGGATGATATGCCTTTCCTAGAGGCAGAATCGGATGGGAAAACTGTAAAGCTACTAGGGAAAAGGAAAACCCTAAACAGAAGGAAGAGCTGGTGGTTCAAGAAACATGACAGTTGATTCAGACCCTGAATTAGTAGAAATAAGAGAAAAGATGTAATACAAAAAGATTATGCTGCATCTTGTCAATTTGCATAAAAAGGTTTCTTTATAGAAGAAACAAGTCATGATCTCATCAGTTTCTCACACCCCATTACCCTAGAACACTCATTTTAATCCTCCAATGCCATTCTATTGTTTGATTTTTATGTTTCTAATGAAATTCCCAGGTCCTCCTGCTCTGTTTTTTGGTGGTAAAGAGAGATATTGAAATGGTTGTGTCATATTTGACCCTACCTGTCATGTATCACCAGAAGCTCCGGCTCTGTGTTTATTATAACTTACTGATTTTTCAGCTAACATTGACTATATAAACCAGAGGAAAAATAATAGATCATGGTTGTCTGGATAAAACAAATTATGAGATTTAAGACTTATTAAGGGTAGTATAAACAGAACTTTCTGTTATACTAGATATAGAGGATGAAGAAAAAAGGCAAAAATAAAGATAGTTTGTTTTATATACTTTCTTACATGTTTTTTCCAATTTCTTCATCTGTTCAGAAGCTCTTTTTTTCTGTTTTATCTTTATCTTCTGCATATTTTTAGAGTTTCCCTCAATGGCCATATGTATTCTTATAGCTACCCATAGAATCTATATGCTGATAATTTCCAAGTTCATATAACCTATATACTGAAATAAATATTTTTACCCATCCAAAAACTTGACAACTTCCTCTGAGTATCTAATATGAAATTCAAAATTAATACTTCTATAACAGAATTCTTGAAGTCCAGTCTTCATAATCTTGTTCTTCCTATAGACTTTTCCTTCTCAGTAAACTTCATGAAATTATGGCTAATTACATAAAATGAGATTATAGAATTCAGGCCTCTTTGAAGGTAATCTAGGAAAGATTTTTGATAGATAAGCCACAACATAATATTTATTGAAAAATAATTAAGTTGTGTGTATACAAAATTTCTATGTGTTGTAGTTCAAGGAAGATTTTTTTTTCTACCAAATTTTGTTTTATTTTGTCAGTATACAATTTGGTTGATTATTGTGGCCAATTACCGAAACCTCCCTCACTCCCCCTTCTCCCCCCTCAAGGAAGATTTTAAAAAATGGCTATTTTAATGCCAATGTTGTGTTCACAATGTAAACCTATCAACATGTATTTTATGGTGATGGGGACCAGCCAAGCAGGTCCAGTGCTCAGATTTCCCTTCTAAAGAACACCTGCTGCACCAGAACAGTGAACTAACAGTCTTTGTCTCTGACTGCCTTTTACATGATCAACATCAGCCAAGGCAACTTGCTTCCTGGAACATTGTGTAATGTCAAATACATTAATTACCCTGATCAGAGCATCACATATTGGACACTGGTATTGATATTTAGCACTGTATCCCATAGATATGTACAATCAATTATGTTTTAATAAAAAATAAATAGGGAATTGTGATATGATGACTTCTTTCTCTTCCTTCATGCACTTAAGATTTATATGTGACAAAGACATAATTTTTTCAAAATTCTAAATATGTGGTTGAAACTGTTTACAAATAGTTAAAACTAATTTTACTTCCCTATCTCAAGTTGTTTTACAAGTCACCTCACAGGGGGTAAGCTGAGCATGTGCAGATAACCTCAAGCACCACAGGAACCTAAAAATTCTCCACCAAAGGACTGTATTTATGCTCAACCAATCAGTCCTTCCCTGCATCATATTGCCTGACTCAGGCCCAACCACTCGGCTCTTGAATCATCAGCAAATCACTCCTTACCTGAGTCATATGGCTGGACTCAGGACCAGCCAGTTACCCTTTGCCTAGTCCTATGGTCTGAATGGCAGGCAGACAATCCCCAGTCCCTGATCCTTACTGATCCTTTAAAAACCAGTTCAGTTCCTGGTTTAGGGAGACAAGTTTGAGAGCACTGCCACTTGTCAATTGCCAGCTGACCTGGCAATAAAGTCTTATCTCCTCCCCCAAATTGGTGTTACAGTGTTGACTTCTGTGCATATCAGGCCGCAAGCCCTGGCTCAATAACAAGGTCTTGTTTTCCACAACAGGAGCCAAAGTTCCAGGGCAGATCATAGGTGATTCCTATACACTCTGCTCCATGTTCAATGCCACTCAAAGAATTTATTACATTTTTGTTTTTAAGAGAGGCCTCTCTTCTCCTTCCACTTTCATCTGACTTTCTCTCTGTCTTCTCCTTACCTTCTCTCTAGTTCCAACTTTTTCTCATTGCTGCATGCAGAAAAACTAAGTATGCAAAGACCTATCTGAAATTTTCTGTTTTATGGTTGGGCAACTGGTTTTTGGGAGGTGCTCCTCCCCACTTTGGAAAATAAGAAAGGTATGGTTAACCAAATAAAGTGACATTAGGCTTTTTGTAAGAAAACAGTGAAGAAAATGAAATGCACAGATTAAAAATTCAACAAGTGATAAACCTGTAGATAGTGATAGTGATAAAGACACAGAGAGAGATAGAAAGTGACAGAGATATAAACATGTTTATGAGGTAGACATTTCCCCTTTGTGTTAATCGAGATTCTGTCAGGAAACAGAAGCAGGCTTAAAGTGGATAATTTGAAGAGTTTGATAAAGGGGTCATTGTAGATATGTGGGTATGACTTTGGAAAACTGTCCTCACTTATTAAAGCTCTCGCCTACAGTGGATTACCTAGATCCATTTACAAAGATACATGGCATGCTAGAACATAAAGTAGTGTTAGAAAATACAAAGTTGCATTTTCCTAATTGTGTTTACTGTGAAGTAAGAAAACTTCTCTAAGTGTGTCTTGTATAAATTCAGGAAACAGAAGCAGGCTTAAAGTGGATAATTTGAAGAGTTTGATAAAGGGGTCATTGTAAATATGTGGGTATGACTTTGGAAAACTGTCCTCACTTATTAAAGCTCTCGCGTACAGTGGATTACCTAGATCCATTTACAAAGATACATGGCATGCTAGAACATAAAGTAGTGTTAGAAAATACAAAGTTGCATTTTCCTAAGTGTGTTTACTGTGAAGTAAGAAAACTTCTCTAAGTGTGTCTTGTATAAATATGGCCCCAGAGCAGATATGGCTTATCATATCCAATTTAGAGAAGAGGAAATTAAGTCTTGGAGGATTATCATTCCTTAAACACAGCTAGGATCACTATAGTCGTTTGTTCATTTCACAGTTTATTCTCTTTACACATAAACATACTGGAATATGTTGACACTAACAACTAAAATTCATTATACTGGATTGGTTTAAGTCAGGGCCCAAATCAGGGGCAATTGACCTATTTCTACATGTCTACTGACAAATAAAATTCCTCACAAAATAGTTATTAAAATATGTGAAAATCCAAAGCTCAATTAGTGCTTAATGAAAGTAAAATTGACTTATGAAGATATATGGCTTTCAGTCAAATATATATTATCCCCTGTCAGAATCATGGCCTTAAGCACCTTAAATGTTTTTAAAAGAGGAAATAAAAATACAATAACCAAATTTTCCAGATGTTACTTGTTATAAAAGGAGAAAACAAAAGCAGACAAAAGTAAATGAGAGACAATAAATAAAATAATTTTAGAAAATAGTGATTTAGAAATTTTATTATGTAGAAATGATAAATCTAAAAGCATGCTTGTTGAGATCATTAGTACATTAGGCTTATGTACATATGGCTAACAAGCAACTATTTTTGGAATTCCTAAAATGTAACTTCGTAAGTTCAGAGATTCTGGCTGCTCTGTTTGCTTCTGTCTCTTCAGTGTTTAAAATAGTACATGACACAGAGCATAACAAAATAAAAAAATGAATACATTGGATTTATCAAAATTAAGAAATTCATGCATCAAACAACACTATTAAGAGAGTAAAAGAGTACATACACAAGGGGTAAAATACCTGCAAAGCATATATCTCATAAGGGATTAATATCCAGAATTTACAAACGATGCTTCCAATTCAACAGCAATCAACAGAAACAATCTAGCAATAAACAAATAGTGGAATGCCTTGAATGGACATTTTTTCATAGATGATATACAAGTGGCCAAAAAGCACATGAAAAGATGCTCAACAACACTAGTTATTACAGAAAGGCAAATTAAAAACCACAATGAGATACCACTTCACATCTACTAGATAACTATAAAAAACAAATAAAAATACATTAAAAAAAAATTGGTTATCATGAAGAGGCCCCCCCAACAAAGGTGGATTTTTAGATATTTATGTTTAACTTTGCAGCTGGAATATGCTTAATTGTAAGGCAGACCTGAGAGTGTGTTAAGGGTTAATAGTTAATTTTATCTCTGGCTTCTGTAACTTTGTCATTAGTGACTTTGTCAGCTTTGCTTGTGTGTGTGAGAAGCAGTCAGCTTGGTTTGCAGAAAGCCCCTTAACCACATTTCCTGCCATCATAACCAATTGGATGAAGCCCCCTCACCCGTATTATGAAGTTCCTCACCTGTTTAAAGAAGTGCCCCAGCTTTGGTGACTCTGCCCGGATACAGACAGAGCCAAAAGAAAAGCTTGCATTCTTGCTCAAGAAAGGTATATGATCCCAGCTCTCCGGGCACTCGGGGCCCAGGAATTCAGAGTGGGAGTTCACCTGGGACCACTAGCATAAGAAATCATTCTAACCACTCCATCTCTCTGAGTGTCTGTGCTTCCTTGACCACTTTTTCTGTAACAATCATATGGAGAAATTAGAATCCTTGTTCATTTCGTGATGGGAATATAAAAATAGTGCAGTTGCTGTAGAAAAAGTACTGCAGTTCTTCAAAAATTGAAAAGTAGAATTATCAGGTGATCCAGCAATTCCACTTCTGATTTTTTCTTTCTCTTCTTCAGCTCCATTTTATTGTGATCCAGTGCTTATTAGAGTATGTGAATAGTACCATCTTTGAATTTTGTTGATCCACTGTGAACCAAAGCTGAGAAAGCCTTCATTACCTTGTATTATATTGTCCAATTAATATATGGGGGGCATGATGATGCTTTGGATTTCTGAGTACTGTGTCAATTCAAAAAATGTGTCCAACTGTCTTTGTAATGTCTGCTTATTCCTGTTTCCTCATTATGCAGATACCTGTATCTCTGAATATGGTTCCTTTATAGAAAGACTGGGAAATTTATTTCTAAATATATCTGGAATGCTACTTCGATATTCTTCCTCTAAGGGACATGGCCTCTCCTTTAGTCAGAGGATTTTAAATATTGAAACTGTCTCAAGTTGGAAACTGAGAAAAATATTGTGACATCTCTATTGAGGTAGCTGCCCTTATCCTTCTGATGACCTATACATGAAATATCTTTGTTGGTTGACATTTAACTGGACCCTAAGAATTTTATATTTTATTAACTATCTCAGTGTCTCTCTGCACATTGAGCCTGTTGGCCACTTGTTTGACCTTAACACTCACCATAAAAAAATCTTACCCCCTTGTTTCAGATGATTAAATGATGCCACCTTATCCCTATTATCTTTGTACCTTGTACTGTTCTATATAAGTTCTATACAGTTATATCACAGCTATAACAGCACCCTCTCCATGTAGCCTTGGCTAGAGAGGCCAGCCACAACTGGACTTCTCAGTGAATCTGACACCTCTCTCATCAATACACTCCCTCTAGCTTCACCTAATAAAATGTCCTATAGTAGTTTACTTGTAGTTTGTTGCCATTTTATAGCCTGTCCCTTTATCATGTCCATGTCTCTCAGAATTGTAATACTTTTCTGTGTTGTGACTGATGACATTTCTAGCATTTTCATTTGATTCATTGTGGATCATCATTTTTCCAAAATTACAGGAGCAAACTAGAAATATATTGGCACCATCTCCCAGTGTTCTCACAAGGAGGTGAAATGTTATGTCATGAAGGATTCTTTCCATATTAATAAATTTTCCCCATTCACTCTTAATTTTTTCTCTTTATTGTAGTCGTTTTATTTTGTTTTGTATTTTAACTTTTTTAAAAAAAAATTCAGATACACCTACCCAGATGTCTTCATTTTAAGTCTGAATATCCTACTTTTTCCCAAACATGACTGTGAACTTCACATAGAAGACTTACTAGGTTTGAGAATTTTCTCTTTTGGAACTTCACTACTCTTAAGTTTTCTCTATTCTCTAAGAATGGTAGATGAAAGTTGGTTAAATTCTTCCAAGAGGCACTCTGAGTCTCCAACTTTACCTTAAACTAGTCAATAATGGTATCATTTCATTTTCTTTCCCCAGTGGATTATTGGCCCTAAGAATGGTCATACAATTCTAAGGTCCTAATAATCAAGATAAATGATTTTGATTTGTGTAGACTTCTCTAAATGCACCACTCTGTTTATTGTCCATTTTATTCCTGACATACTGGTATACTCTTTGTTCTTAAACAACCTGAGCTTTTGTTTACCTCCAAGCCTAAATTTTTATTTCCTCTTTTCTTTGCCTGTACTTTTCTTCTCCAAGTTTTTCAAAATATGTTGCATCTTTCAATTCTCTGCTCAGAGATAATATGATCAGTCTATCTAAGTAGCCCCCATCTCTTGTTCTTTCAGAGCACCTCGTCTATTCTTATATCACATTTTCAGGATGTGAAATTATTTGCTCAATATATATGTTAATTTATAATATGCAGCTTCCAGATGCCCCCTTCTCACTAAATCACATTATATGAAGCATGGGGCCCATATGCTTCCTATCAACCTTGTTACTGCATCCTCTACACCGATTGTTATGACTGGGTCATAGTAGAATTTCACTGTGCATTCACTGAATGAAACTTCTTCAGTTAAGGTGCTATCTGCAATGTTGTGTGATTTGTAGCCTAAGCCCTGACTACTCCAAAACATGTGCTCTCACTGATTTAGAAATAATTGAAGGTATTTCTTCAATATTAACTAAAATTCATGCACAGAAAAATTACCAACTGAGATTTAGACCATGAGCCAAAGTCATCGCTTTTCTCATAAGTAAACCTGTGTGGATTCAGTATAAACAACAGTATAGATAATTCTGAGAACCCATCAGACCACTTTTTCTGACTGGATTCCTTTCCTCTTTCTTGAATCTTTCTCTTTTCTATGTTCACTGGTAAATCTTCATTATTTGTCATCAGAATTAATGAATATAGATTCCATATGATCAAATTATTTCTAGTTTACCATACTGGATTCCAATTTAGACACTGGTACTGAATGATTTTTTTCTTAATTTCAGTCTTTATCTTCTCAAGATCATGAAAAACTAATCTCAATGGAACCAAATCACATGTAGAAAAATTTTTAATAAGTTTAAAAATTATCATCTGAAAATCACAAAGAAATAATGAGTTTTGTAATGATAAATTTGATAATTACCCTGATTTGATCATCACACATTGTATATCCGTATTGAAAGGTAAC
>NW_007737239.1:19121-21793 GCF_000696425.1 Galeopterus variegatus | reverse complement strand
GGGATGCCAAGGAGAAGAAAGGTTCTGGGATGGAGACTGGTATTATTTGACAATGACATGTTGAGAAATACTGACTGTGTTCACCTGTGGAACGGAAAGGATTCTTTTCTTTCAATTTCACCTGTCATTCTTATACTGATGTCTTCTTTATTTGCTCATTTATTTAAAATGCTTGACTCTTCTTTTTACCCTAAATATAAATAATGAATAGGACCTAATCTCTAATTTTAGATTAGGCATTCTAATATGGGAGAAACCGATGCCAACCATTAATTAAATTCTCATATGGTTATTGCAGTAAAAGTTATATGAACAAGCAGCACATATGAGTTAATAGATGGGGATTTTTTTTCCACTTGTTTGAATCAAAGGATACATAGACAGATGCTTAAACTTGATTCTGCAGCATCTTGGACCTTTAAAACAAAAAGAAAGTATAAATAAAATAAAGTCCCAATCAGCGGCTTCACTGATAAAAGAATTGTTTTTGCTAGTATGTGGGAGAGATTAGAGTGGTTGATAAGTTTAATTTCTTTCTAATTTTTTTTAATTGATCAATAAAAATTGTATATATTTTTCTTATATGCAACATGTTTTTTTGAAATATGTATATATTATGGAATGGTTAAATGAGTTAATCAACATAAACATTACCTCACATACTTATTTTTTTGTGGTGAGAACACATAAAATCTATTATCTATTTTCAAAAATAAATTACATAACTAACTGTAGCCACCATGTTGTACATTAAGTCTCTTCAACTTATTTTGTATCATTTCACCGAACTCCCCTGAAACCACTCCACACCCCAGCCCCTGGGAGCCTTCATTCTCCTCTCTGCTTCTACAAGTTCAACTTTTTTAGCTTCCACATGTAAGTGAAATCATGTGGATTTTGTCTTTCTATTGCTTATGACTGCCTCCTGTGTTATGAAACTGAAGGTGAGTCCATAAATGCTATATTGTTAATTGTTAAAAGAGAGTTCCTATTTATTATACATATGTTGGTTGCTTGTAAAAAAGATCTTTCATATAGAAGTGTACTTCAAATATTTATGGAACGATTCATATTACCTTCAATTCTGTTTTTCCACAAACTTTTTGAGGTATCTTCCTATCCTTTGGCATAATGAAAAGTGTGAAGCTTTACAAATCAATCTGTTAGGAGAGATTGGGAGATGCATATCAAGGGAGATGGAAACATAAGATTGTTTATTTAAAACAATTTTTGTTCAAAATGTTTTGTTCAAAAATCGTTTTGGAACAATGATTATTTTCTCATTAAAAAAAGTAATGCTTTAGTGTTGTCCCACAAATTTAGATTAATTTGTTTTCATTTTCATTCATTTCTAACTACTTTATACTGTGTTTTTATATTTTTTTGATTTCATGGGCTACTTAGAAGTGTGGTATTTAGTTTTCAAATATTCGAATAATTTTCAAAAGAAATTGCTGTTGCATTTGAATTATCATAGCAGAGCTCTATCCTTAAATGTATCATCCCAATTTAGACTTTATTTTTCCATAACTATTTGTAGAATATATTAAAATGGAATGATATTATAAAATGAAGAAAAGAGAAGATTATTCCTAACTTCTGTTTCCATGTTCACTATGCCACAATTAGCATGTATTAGTAAATAATTTCAATTGCACCTAATCTAGACTCTTGACCAAAGGAATAAGAGCTGTGGAAGTAACAGCAAAAGTTTCTAAAACAGCGTACTCTTACATCTGTCTCAAACTAAGCAGAAAATCAGTAGCCATTCTCTAATAGCAGTAACTATTTTTGAACCAGGTAATAATTATTCTTTCTCAGTTAATAACCCATCACTCTTCTAAACAGCTTCTCTTTTTTCCATCTTTTTCATCCAACAAAAGTTTAGACTGCAATGTTCAAGAGGTTACAGTAGACTCTTCAAAATTCAGCAATATGTAGTTAAGTTTTGCCATGCTCAGAAGTCCCACCATTAACTCTGAGGATATATACAAAAACAACAATGCTGGCACAAACAATGCTGGCACATTGCACTTATACACATATACATAAAAATACACACACACACATATGTATATATATATACACACAATAAAAATTTGCTGTAGATACAGGAAATAGAGAGCCTACAAAAACAAGAACTACGGATTCTATTACTTGTATCGTAGTATGACCAAAGATGTGATTGAGCAAAAAAGTCCATCTTCATCCAGGAAATGTATACTAGATATAAAACTTGTCAGAGCTGTGCTCCTCAATGCCTACTTCGGGTGGAGGTAAAAGAGTTTAAGAGAGTTAATGGTTAATAAGGCATAAAGGATAGCATAAGAGAAGAAATAAACATATCCCTCAGTTTTGGAGTTGGCAGCCACTGAGCATGGGTAGAATTTTCGCATTTAAAAATGAATGAGAAAAAGATTTTTAAAAAGGCAATCTAAAATGATTTGGTATTAAAATTGGAATTTGGTTTAATGTATATGGTTAAAAATTCATTTTGAATAATAGCTTTCCTTCAGCAAAAATTTAGAAGTTTAGAAAGTAGATATTAGGGGCCGGCCCGGTGGTGCACTGGATAGTGCGCCACTTGGGAAGCGCGGCGGCACTCCCACCGGAGAGTTCGGATCCCACATACAGACCGGTTCCCGCTCACTGGCTGAGCGAGGCGCGGGAGC
>NW_007737239.1:15702-18753 GCF_000696425.1 Galeopterus variegatus | reverse complement strand
AAAGTAGATATTAGTATGTAAAGTGTAAGGTACACCCATGATTTCACTATTAAATTCACTCTTTAGAAGAGCTCTTAAATTAAAAATTAAATTAATAAGAACGAATCCTTATAAAATTTTAAAATAGATCATATGATATTCCCATGGAATAATTCCAATACTGAGACTTGTAGTAAAAGTACAGATTATATTACTTTTATTACGTGAAAACTAAAAAGAAAAATAAGCCTTTAATTAAGAACATTAAAAGTGCCAACAATAATTTCTAGAAAAATAGAAGAGAAAAATAATGAAGACAAGGGCGGGGGTGGGGGTGGGCAGAGCAGGATTCAGTGAAAAGGTAAAAGAAAAAAAACAGTTTGCATTTAAAAAAGGACTAAATCTGACAAAATCCTGCCAAGTTTAAGAAAAACTGTAAAGATAAATTAATCAAATGTAGAAATCAAAACAACAATGTATTTACTTGTGGAATTCTACATACGTTTCACATTAGGAAATTACTTGGCCTGTATAGAAGCCCCCTAAACTCTCAGCCAAGAGGGCAATCTTTTGTGGACATATTTTCTTTCCATATTAATCAACCCTTGGACTCACCTTTTTTTGGTCTTCACATTCTTTTGGAGACTTTGTGATTATGGTGTGAATTAAACATTCAGACAGCATTAGCGACTGTTACAGTAGGGTGTTAAGAGTGCAGTAGGGTGTTCGGCACCTTGGCTTCCATTTGGGACATAGTCTTTTAGTCTATTTCCACAGAATCTACATGGACACAATACTCACTTGGAATATCTTTCTCTTTGTCCCATTGCTGCTACTGAAATAGATCATATCCTTGGTAGAATTAAGGTCTCCTGCTTGTCACTTCAGCAACAATGATTTATACTTGAGATGACATGTGTAGGTTGCACTTCTGGGCATAACAAATTGGAAACAAGAAAAATCACACAGTCATTCCCCTTCTCCTCCCAGGTGCTTATTTTTATACCACAGCCTAAAATTTTTCACTTTCAGTCCCTTGATAAATATTTTAAATAACCTGGTTTGCCCTTAAGCTTTTTGTGCATGCCAAATGCTCCTGTGTGTACTTTGCCCTAGGGTCTGACCAAAAAAGGGGTCAAAGGGATAGTATCTTTTTTTTCCTTATTTTCACTTTCGGGGCTACTACTTTTATGTTTTCACAGGCGCTAGTTATCCTTAGAAACCTCAAATGGATGACACACCCTTCCTGGAGGCAAAATCAGATGGGAAAACTGTAAAGCTACTAGGGAAAAGGAAAACCCTAAACAGAAGGAAGAGCTGGTGGTTCCAGAAATATGACCCTCGATTCAGACCCTGAATTAATAAAAATAAGAGAAAAGATATAATGCAAAAAGATTTCAATCTTCTTTCAAATCTTTTTCAAAAGATTTTAAATCTTTTCAATTTGCATAAAAAGGTTTCTTTTTAGAAGAAACAAGTCATCACCTCGTCAGTTTCTCACACCCTACTACCCTAGGACACTCATTTTAATCCTCCAATGCCATTCCATCGTTTGAATTTTTTGGTTTTGGTGAAATTCCCAGGGCCTTCTGCTCTGTTTTTTAGTGGTGAAGGGAGATATTGAAATGGTTGTGTTATATTTGACCCTAACTGCCTTGTATCACCAGAAGCTCTGGCTCTGTGTTTATTACAATCTACTGAATTTCGGCTAACATCAACTATATAAACAGTTCTAGAACTACAGCTTCCCAGGTACCGAGAAAGTGACCCAGGTGTGGACGGACTCCCTGTGGAACCTAACATATGCCAGAGTAGAGACTATTGAGCAGAGGTTAGCACCAAGTCTTCGGTTATCCTCCCATCACTCTTTAATTACAGATCCAGAAGAGAAGAATAAAACAGATCATTTCTTCCGTGCAATCTATCTCACTATAAAACTCTTTTCATTGGGGACATATTAGTTGGCCAAAAATATACAGTTTACAGATATGCTTTTGACACTATTTTTTTTCAAGTTTATGATTACATTGACTTTGCATAATAATTGTTGACTTGGTTGAGTGTACACAAGTTCTATTTTCCTTTGAGAAAATGTAATGCAATAAATATCTTTTTCTTAATGCTGTAGTTTTTACAATAATAATTTTCAAAGTTTACAATATATATCATTAATTTTTTATTTCGTACATATATTAATCATTGTCTAGTTTCTATGTATGTGCTTTCATTGTTCCACTTATTAAGAATTAAACTAAAGATCAATTCTTTATGTAAATGTGATAAGAACATAATAGAAACAAAGAAAAAAAAAAAACTGAGCATGTATGCTTTGAATACTACCCTGAAAATAAATGTTATGATCTTTTACTACAGCACAATATATGTGAAAATTTTGTTATTTTCCTGCATTTATTCATTTAATCAGTGTGTATATTGACTCTTTTCTATGTACTAGGTAATAGGTAATATTCTAGGAACTGTGGATATAAAAAGCCAAACAAAATGTCTGTGATGTTATAAGTATCTGTTGTAGTGGGAGAAATCAACAATAAACAAATAAAAACGTAATATTTCAGGAAATAAAAATTTTCTTTGACAAACCTAAGAGGCTGGTGTGATGGAGACTCACTAGAAGTAGGAAGAACTTAGAAAAAAATAGTCAGGGAAGCCCTTTGTTAGGAGATGATATTTGAATTGAGAATTGAAAAATAGGCATAAACCAGCTATTCAATGAACTGAGAAAGAGTATTGCAATAGAAAGTTACCAGAAACATGATGTACAAAAGCCCTGTAATCTTTGCTAAGTATCAAGGAAGAGAAAAAAGGTGAGGATAGTTCGAGTATCACAAGCATCATTTAGAACCCTGTGGACCAATGACAAAAGCCAAAATTCATTCAAAATACAATAGGAAACAAGAAACAGGAATGAATGTTGCATACATTTTGGAGTAAAATTTGATGAAATGATTGTGAAGAACCTAAAAGGAGTCAAGGATGAATAGACTATTAGGTTTGGGGTGAGAGTAAATGGGAGGCTGACTGTTGGATTATGCCAGAAGAAAAATAATAGTG
>NW_007737239.1:11708-15199 GCF_000696425.1 Galeopterus variegatus | reverse complement strand
AGAAACAGGAATGAATGTTGCATACATTTTGGAGTAAAATTTGATGAAATGATTGTGAAGAACCTAAAAGGAGTCAAGGATGAATAGACTATTAGGTTTGGGGTGAGAGTAAATGGGAGGCTGACTGTTGGATTATGCCAGAAGAAAAATAATAATGCTTCAGATTCAGATCATGGTTGTGTGGATAAAACCAATGATGAGTTTTAAGACTTACTAAGGGTAGGATCAACAGAACTTGCTGTTGCACTAGATGTAAAGGACAGAGAAAAAGAGGGAATCAATGAACATAGCTTGTTTTATCTACTTTCTTGCATATTTGTCCAGTTTCTTCTTCTCTTTAGAAACTTTTTTTCTTTTTTTTAACCTTTATCTTCTGTATATTTATAGTTTCCTCCAATAGCCACATATATTTCTATAGCTACCAACAGAATCTATGTGCTATAATGTCCAAGTTCATATCGCCATTTCTGCCCTGTATGCTGAAGTATATATTTTATACCTATCCAACAACTTGACATCTCCCTTTGAGTATATAATATAAATCTGAAATTTAATACTTCTATAACAGAATTCTTGAAGTCCAATCTTCATAATTCTGTTCTTCTAGACTTTCTATTCTCGGTAAGATGCATGAAAATATGCCTAATTTCATAAGACAAGAATATATGATTTGGGCCTGATTGAAAGTAATCTTTCTAGTAGAAAGATGTTTCTATTGAAAAAAACTTTTAGAAGTAGTCGTTCAAAGAAGTTTAAAAAACATGGTTATTTTACTGTAAATATTGTGTTTCTATGTAATCTTATCAGTGTCTATTTTATAGTGATGGGGACTATCCTATGATGTTCACTGCTCAGATTTTCCTCCAAAAGAACACCAGCTAAATGCGTACAGTGAACTGCCTTTTGTATGACCAACATCAGCTTTCAAGCCAAGGCAACTTTCTTCCTAGAACTTTCCAAGTTTATGACTTGGCATATTGGGGGTATTTCATTTCCACAAATGTAGCACAGAGATTATAATGTCTATCTCATAAGTATAAACATAAGACTGTACATATAACATTTAGCATATTTCAAAGTCTATACTTTGGTAATGGACTGAGAATTTGCAGTTATCACTATTTGACTTTGCATTATGTATTTGTTTATTTTTATTTATTTATCTATCTATTTATATATTTATTTAATTTTTTAAAAGATGACCGGTAAGGGGATCTTAACCCTTGACTTGGTGTTGTGAGCACCACACTCTCCCAAGTGAGCCACGAGCTGACCCTTATATTTATTTATTTTATACCTGATATCATGAGTGCAAAGAATTTGCCTTTCTTGTTCACTTCTGAGCCCCCTGGTTCTAAAATTATGCCTGGAACATGGTATATACTTACAAATAATTATTTTACGGTTGAGATTATAGCTACGGGAATGAGAAGGATGGGATATAAGGAGGTAGAAAAAGTGTAGATAACTCTGTGCCAAAGTGCATGTGTGAAAAAGCAAACATAAGAGAATGTGATCACAACAGATTTTTTTAAAAGTCAAAACTATACTACTACTACTATGAGTACAACTACTACTAGTAACAATAGAAAGATTTTTCATTATAATATGGGTATTATATTGAGAGAAATATCACATGTTCTCACTTATTTGTGGGAGCTAAAAATAAGTAAATAAGTACACACACAAAAAAAAACGGGGTGGGGGAAAAGAAAACATAACAATTACAATTCCTTGAAATTGATATGACAAGCGAACAGAAAGGACATTCTTGGGAGGGAGGGGGAGAGGGAGGAGGCAGGGAGGTTTCGGTAATTGGCCACAATAATCAACCAAATTGTATTTTGACAAAATAAAATAAATAAAATAAAATAATAATAATAATATAGGTATTTTAATGTTGAAAATATTTACAAGCCTGTGGCACAGTAATGGAGCCAAATATAATGAAGATAGCAAATATAGGTGGAAACTAAGAACTCAAAGTACGGCATTCAAGATTAAAATGGGAAAGTTCTAATTGTTATGTTTAAACAGAATGCAGGCCATTTCCTTTAAATGGAAAAGGAGGAGAGGAATTGCATCAACATGATGCAATTAATTTGTGGGTTTCCTGGTGAAAAGTTGGAGTCCTGCTCAGATTTCACTATCTCTGTGGAATAAGATGAAATATCTTTCATTTAGGAAGTTATCTGTGACATCGGATCGGAAGCTTTGAGGACAGTACATAAAGTTTTATAGGGCCCCTGCAGAAACGGAGCTTATCTAACAGTTATTTTGTCTATAAGGCACATCACAACCTTCTTGCACTTGGCACTAGATAGCACTTCAGCATGACACTTGCAGGCCATTTAAGCAATGGAATCATCAATAAAAAGCACAAAATGAGAAAAATGTGTCATTAATAGGCCCCAAGAAGGGCATGTTTACATTATGAAAACTGTAATGAGATTTCAGAGCCTGACCTTGTTAAGGCTTAGTAGAGATCATGCACGTCAAGATTCAGGCCCAAGAAATCAGCCTGTGCCTGCAATATACGGCCTGACTCAGGCCTAACCAGTCAGGTCTTGAATTATTAGCCAGTCAGCATTTACCTCCTGTCTGTTTGCTGATTGACCTCTCAGTAAAGCCTTATTTCTTCACAAAAACTGGTGCCATGGTATTGACTTCTGTGCATATCAGGCAGCAAGTGCTTGCTCAGTAGCAAGGTCTTGTTTTCCACAACAGGAGCCAAAATTCCAGGGCAAATCAGGTGATTCGCATCCATTCTGCTCCATGTGCAAAGCCACTCAAGGGATTTATTAAACCTTTGTTTTTAAGATAGGCCTCTTTTCTCCTTCCTCTGTCAACTGACTTGCTTTCTACCTTCTTACCTTCCCTCTAGTCCCAGCTTTTTCTTATTGCTGTATTCAGAAAAACTAAATATGCAAAGACTCATTTGAGGCTTTCTGTCTTATGGTTGGGCAACCGGCTTTTGGGAGGTGCCTTTCCCCACCTTGGAAAATAAGAAAGGGATGATTAACCAAATAAAGAGACAGTAGGCTTTTTGTAAGAAAACAATGAAGAAAATGAACTGCACAGATTAAAATTCCAACAAGTGATAAAGTTGTAGATAGCGATAGTGATAAAGACACACAGAGAGATAGAAGGTGACAGATATGTATACGTGTATATGAGGTAGACATTTTCCTCTTGTGCTAATTGTAG
Source organism: Galeopterus variegatus (assembly GCF_000696425.1). NCBI lineage: Eukaryota > Metazoa > Chordata > Mammalia > Dermoptera > Cynocephalidae > Galeopterus > Galeopterus variegatus. Next base: position 11,992 of record NW_007737239.1, on the reverse strand, counting down.
TCTGCCAGGAAACAGAAGCCATGCTTAAACTGGATAATTTGAAGATTTTGATAAAGAAGTCATTGGAAATATGTGAGCAGGATTTAGGACAATTAAGAAAGGATATCATATGAAATGTTCCAGGTAGAAGCTTGCTGTTGTTCCTAGTCCTGAAGTGGCAAGCGAAAAATTAAAAAAAAAAATGTGTTTACCAGAACTCAGAAATGTTAGCATGTGGAGAAATAGCACCCTGCATGAGATTTCCTTTTCTGTAGAGAGATGGAGCCACCATGAAGAAGCCATAG
>NW_007737239.1:9396-11102 GCF_000696425.1 Galeopterus variegatus | reverse complement strand
AAGCGAAAAATTAAAAAAAAAAATGTGTTTACCAGAACTCAGAAATGTTAGCATGTGGAGAAATAGCACCCTGCATGAGATTTCCTTTTCTGTAGAGAGATGGAGCCACCATGAAGAAGCCATAGGGCCTGGGGGTGGGGGAGAAGAAACACTCCAACAGTATGGTCTTCTGTACTTCTGTTTCTTACCAGTTCCCATCATCGACCCAGTCCAACCACCAGCCAGAGAGCGAGAACTGTTGATACAATCCATTATGCTCAGACACAGAGCAGGGTAGATGTGGAAAACTTGCTATGCATGGCCTCTTTCCAGATACCACCCCAACTTTCATATTTGTATCTGCTCTCAGATTTGGTGACGTAGGTAGTGCTCTTCCCGTAGCTCTAAAAGTTGATATGTGGCCATAACATTCTCCCCATCTAGTGAACCATTCAGGAGCGAGCTTAAGAGCTAAGGCTACCAAAGAATTTGTTAGAGGAGGGTATATATATTTTTTCCTTTTATTGTATATCTGAGAAATATATAAACCATATGGCAAAGGTGTATATTGGCATCGATTAAGGATAACTCCCTAATTTTGGGATCCTTGATCATATTAAATTTAGATGATATGAAAGTGATTTAAATTAATATTAANGCATTCAGTGCCAGTGACGGCAATAAGGAAAAATCATTTTCTAGTAGTTTCACAAGGCAAGGAGTGAAGATGGAGGTGGGAGGCATGTTATTAGGTATAAATAGCCTCTCATTTTTATGGACTGTCAGTGAATGGTGAATGCCTTTGGAATTAACTAAACTTCTCTTTATGAGAACTATTATTTCTATTGAGGCCGTCAACTCTTGAAAAAGCCAGTTCTTGATTAAATTTATTAAATACAATGGTGACTGAAGATTAGTAAGATGAGACACTACTTTCTTTAAAAAATAAAAAACCTAGTTTCTGTACTAAATGCGATGGATGTTACTACTACTTGTAACTTCCACCCCTGTTACAGGTTTTTTAATCATATAGTAGTTTGCATTCCAACCTTGTTGCTTGCCTTAATCAAGTAACAGGCATTTCAAAGTCAATATTGTTGACAAACACATAGGAGGTTTTATTCATTGAGCAAAAACTTCTATTCATAGTCAGATCGATTTACCTAACCTGTTTCTTTGGGAAGAATTCTGGCACACTGAAAAAAGTACCACACTGGGAGAATCAGGAGATTTGAGTGGTAAGATTGGCTTTCTTGCTTATTGTATGATTTTGAGGAAGGCACATTAAAGAACTGAGTCATTTTTTATCTAGCATTATTATATAGAACTGAGCTTGAGTCACTTTCAGCTTTTAGGTTATCGACCTATGCCCCTCCACAGTTAATTTCCTTAATAAATTTCTCTCATTGGCTGCGTCATACCTAAAATTCTTCACCATCCTATCATATTCTGGATGCAACCTATTATCTCATCTCATGTTGCATTACATCTTTTGTTCCAGACGTTAAAGCAATAAATATTTGAGAATCTCCATAGCATCCTCTCCCCTATATTCTTAAATTGCAACAGCTTACTGCAATCTGGAAGTGGTGGAGAGAAGTTCTTGGGAAGGGCCATAAACTGAAGTGCTGGCACTGACAGGGTTATAGCCACTGTCCTGCATTTGTCCTGGGACCTCATATCTCTAAGGACTGGGGGAAGACTTATGTACTCATCTTTCTTGCTCT
>NW_007737239.1:7225-8633 GCF_000696425.1 Galeopterus variegatus | reverse complement strand
TCCTGGGACCTCATATCTCTAAGGACTGGGGGAAGACTTATGTACTCATCTTTCTTGCTCTGAGGAAGAGGAAGAAAGAAGTATTCTACTAAATATGTATTCTACGGCAAGAGGAAGTATTCTACTAAACATGTGAGACTTGGGAACAATAAAGGTGGGAGATAATATGAAAATACAAAGGGGAATGTGAGAAGCAAAATGGGGGGGGTAGATATCAAAAGTGTGAGGAGGACCAGAGACTGATTCAGAAACGGAGTGATTCTCAGTTCAGTTTAGAATACGATTTTCACCAAAATACCCTTATTGTTCATGTTCATGCTCATAGCATCCATGTTAGACTCAGATTTTTCAGACAGACAGGGCTTACCTAAGGTGCCTTAGACTCTCGTGGCAGGTGGTCTTTGTCCATGGATGTGTTGTTTACTTATAGTGAAGAACTATTTTCAGATAACAGAGAAATAATTTCAGAATAAGATTGAATTAGTCCCTTTAATCCAAAGTGTTAGAAATATGACTTTAATTACTGCTCAGAAGTCTCAACCCCACTTTGTAAGTCCTTTAGAATTTCAAGTTTATAAACTAACTCCACAAACACCATCCTCCTCTTCTGGGGAATGGTGTGAGGCCTCACATAACCATTTAGATGAGTTTGAAGTTACGGGATCAGGAATAATAGGATTTGGACTGCCAAAATAAAGCAGTGCTACAATGTAAGGGGTTGTGAAATAATAGGAAGACCAGATTCTAGTGAGTAGATGGAATGTAGTGAATGCATATGTTACGGTAGCTTCAGAATACTAATGTGGCTGCTCAGATTCATAGCTCACTGAAGTCCCAAGGCTTTCATTCCTTCTTTTTCTCGGTGAAATTTCCATCTACTCTGTACTCTCTCCTTTCTCTCTTTTTGTTTTTTCAAAATTGGCACTGAATTTTATGAAAGCACACAGCTAGGGCCCTCATAAAAATGAGAGGAATTTTACGGTAGAAAAAAAGATTAAGAACCAAATCATATCTCTGGCAATGCTGGGTCTTCACTTGGTGAAGTGGAAATGAAACTGATTTAATTCAATTCTCACCAACCAGACACTTTTATTAAATCTCCATTTATGGTGTTTTCCTGTATGAGTCTCTTTATTTCTTCTGTCCTCCATTATACATCAAAGAATTATTGTTGTTATTGTTTTTGTTGTCTTCATTGTTGTTGTCATCGACATTGTCATCATCATCATCATTTTGTGGTCACTATGTATGAGGATGTATTATAAGTATCTTATCCAAAATAACTCCATTAATCCTTAGCACAGTCCTGTCAAATTAGTATGGTCTCCAGTTTACAGAGGAGACAACTTTGATGCAAGATAGAAGAAATTATTTTTCCACAATTAAAAAGTGAGCAAGCACCAGAATC
>NW_007737239.1:5588-7068 GCF_000696425.1 Galeopterus variegatus | reverse complement strand
TTTGATGCAAGATAGAAGAAATTATTTTTCCACAATTAAAAAGTGAGCAAGCACCAGAATCGAAAATAACCTACACGGATGTGGCTGCAGATTCAGAGAAACAGTGTTAACAAGGTAGATGGTGGACAGTTGCCCCTAAAAGCCTCAGTAAGTCATTGAGATACCTAAGCATGCTTCAGACTGGCCTCCAGATCAGATATCTTCTAGCTTTCAACTAAACTTCATGTTTATTTCTTCTAGGTAGTGGGAGACAGAGGTTATAAGAAAAGAAAAATGGTCTAAACTGACTATGCAGTGAAATGAAAAAGAAGGCAGCTTTCCAAGTTCTGAGTAGGGATGAAAAATTGGAAAGAAATCAGCAAAAAGAAGTCATAAAATATGGAAATCTGGGAGTTACAGTTGATACTGAGTATAAGCTTAGACAGAAGGCTGAGGTTGACAAGTCCAAGGTCAGAAAAGCAGAATGTGGGATAGTTATAAGGCAGGCAGAGTGAGAAAAATAGCAGGGTTGTAAGTCTTAGTTTATACAATATGTGAGTAGAGCTTAAATATAATATGAACAGTCAGGAAGACTGAATTCATCTCTGGAATTTACTGTTTCATTTCTTGGTTGCTGATCTTTCATTTCCTAGAAGATTGCCATTATTATATCCTGATATTATTATATGCTGATAATCTGCTGCATTTAAAGTTTATCTGCATGTAACTACAGGAGATTGAAGAGGATCTGAGTGTTCCCAAGGGGCAAGTAGACTTCAAACAACAGGCAGATGCCAATTTATTTACTTAGGAAGGGAAGTAATCTGTCCCATGTATTGTGAATTCACATATCAGCATTTTGGTAAGCACGGATGGTTGACAGATAATGTACAATTGAGATTTCAAAAGGAATCTTACCTTACTTCAGAGATGTTTTTCTTGACTACAAAAGAAGTGGAAAAAAATATTTTTTATTGGGTCTGTGTGCAAATCATTTGGTGTCAAGGTAAGATGCCAATAGGCTTATTCTGGTCATTTTATTTTTTGGTTATTTTGTTTTCTTTTGTTTTTGCTTTGAATCATGGGCTTCTACTCTATATTTCTACAGGTTCTATATATCATTCACATTTTTGTAGAAAAAAACCAGTCTATAAATGATTCATCAGTTCTGAGGCATAATAATAAGATTATGAGTTTTTAAAATCAGAACTAGAATAAATTCTATTTTTCTTAAATTACATATTTTATTAATGTAATTTTTAAAAATTTTTTACCATATTTCATTTAACTGAATCTTAACCCATACTTATTTACCTCTTGGGGATGAGAGCCTAAAATCAAATTAATATGTTAATATTAGAGTTGATTTTCTGAAGAGACCCAGCCTGTGACATCAATGACATGGTTGGGAATAGGTTAGTAAGAACAGGAACCATGCTAGTCGATAGCAGCCTAAGGCCTAAATTCTGTAACAATATCTCGCATGGTATTCTAGCATTGT
>NW_007737239.1:1697-4935 GCF_000696425.1 Galeopterus variegatus | reverse complement strand
ATAAATTCTATTTTTCTTAAATTACATATTTTATTAATGTAATTTTTAAAAATTTTTTACCGTATTTCATTTAACTGAATCTTAACCCATACTTATTTACCTCTTGGGGATGACAGCCTAAAATCAAATTAATATGTTATTATTAGAGTTGATTTTCTGAAGAGAACCAGCCTGTGACATCAATGGCATGGTTGGGAATAGGTTAGTAAGAACAGGAACCATGCTCGTCGATAGCAGCCTAAGGCCTAAATTCTGTAACAATATCTCGCATGGTATTCTAGCATTGTTAAGGAAATTATCAAGTTTAGGCAGATGAAGGAGTTTAATGTAAATCATTGCAGGAGTCATAAAAAATGGGCAGTAACCCTGGCCAAAAAAGTGTCTAAAGAAAATTACAAAATTAAAAAGGTACTCTAGAATTTGTGTGTGTGCTATTCTGTCTGAGTAGTGTCTCTGGAAGGAGATCATTCATGTTTAGAGAGGATGTTCAATGGGTTTGCATCTGGAAAGCAGAAGGGAAGGTTCTTCTTGTGGTTATAAAGTGGACATTTTACTTAACCAACAATATTCAGCAATGTCATGGAGATAGACAAAATTGAAGTATGGGGATGGGTTAAGGAGTAATTATAGGTAAGCACTGACATTTTGTTTTGTTTCTTTTCCTTTTTTCTGATGCAGATCCTGGTCTGATTACTGCCTTCTCCATTGGAGTGTGATTGTGGAATTGGCTTGTGGTTCAACAGTCAGCAGTATGGCAACCTCAAACTCCAGCAATACTTTGTCTTCCACATTCTATCTCACAGGTATCCCTGGCTATGAAGGATTTCACCACTGGATTTCCATCCCATTCTGTCTGCTCTACCTTGCTGGAATAATGGGCAACTGTACCATCCTGTACATTATTTGGACAGACCCCAGGCTCCATGAGCCCATGTACTATTTCCTGGCCATGCTTTCTGTAACTGACATGGGCATGTCCCTACCCACAATGATATCACTCTTCAGGGTGTTGTGGTCCATTTCTAGGGAAATACAGTTCAATATCTGTGTGCTCCAAATGTTTTTCATTCACACATTCTCTTTCACTGAATCATCTGTGCTCTTGGCCATGGCTCTTGACCGGTATGTAGCTATCTGTCACCCTCTGCGATATGCTATCATTCTTACCCCAAAACTTATTGCCAAGATTGGAATTGCAGCCCTGCTCAGGAGTGCTATTGCAATAACTCCACTTCTGGCCCGTCTGGCCTTCTTTCCCTTCTGCCACTCCCACATCCTTTCTCATTCCTATTGTCTGCACCAGGACATGATCCGTCTTGCCTGTGCTGACACCAAGTTTAATGTTATATATGGGTTGGTTCTGATCACTGTGCTATGGGGCATGGACTCCCTGGGCATTTTCACATCTTATGTTTTTATTCTTCACTCAGTGTTAAGAATTGCATCCCGTGAAGGGAGGATTAAGGCCTTCAACACATGTGCATCACACATCTGTGCTGTACTCATTCTATATGTGCCTATGATGGGGTTATCTGTTGTTCACCGTTTTGCTAAACACTCCTCCCTGCTCATCCACATCTTTATGGCTCACATCTACTTATTGGTTCCACCGGTGCTCAACCCAATCATCTATAGTGTGAAGACCAAGCAGATCCGGCAAGGAGTTCTCCACCTTCTTCTTCCCTGCAAGATTAGTTCTGCAGTGATGTAGGCATGTCCTCAAGACAAGGATGACTTTGGTACTAATGATGTAAACCCATAGTGATTTAGCTGCTCTAGATACATTGGAACCTGAGCTGCCAGCAAAAGGCTATGTAAGAGCAGAACTAGAGCCAACAGAGAATCATGAAAAGGTTCTAAAGGAAGAGTGGGTGTCCATTGGGAATATACAGCCCAACTTAACATGTGCTTCATAAATCCCCTTTAATTATGACTATATTGAAGAGCTTGTTGAAAATCATTTCAATGTATTCGCTCCTATTTCTAACCCCAAACTTTATTTGAGGTTGCTTTCCATGAAGCTTTCCTTAAACATACCAAACCCATATTTCTTTATTTCTTAATATTCTATAATATTTGCCATGGAATCTTATACTATCTTTTTGTTACATAATTGCTCTGTTTTATGCTTTGCTTATTCTGTCTTTTTAAAGGTAGTAAAATCCTATCTTGATATAAGAGCATATTATATCTTAAAGAAGTTATCAACCTTCATGGTGCATTATCATCTTTTAAATGTTTATCTACGTATTTTGCCCTACCTAAGGAGGCTTTGTTTCCTCAGGAATAGAAAGGGGCAACCTCCATATATATATATTTTTTTCTTCATTTTTAGATATAATTTTAATCTTATAAGAAGCCGAGACTTAGTAATTTTTTTTTTTTTTTTTTTGTCTTTNGTTATCTGTTGTTCACCGTTTTGCTAAACACTCCTCCCCTCTCATCCACATCTTTATGGCTCACATCTACTTATTGGTTCCACCGGTGCTCAACCCAATCATCTATAGTGTGAAGACCAAGCAGATCCGGCAAGGAGTTCTCCACCTTCTTCTTCCCTGCAAGATTAGTTCTGCAGTGATGTAGGCATGTCCTCAAGACAAGGATGACTTTGGTACTAATGATGTAAACCCATAGTGATTTAGCTGCTCTAGATACATTGGAACCTGAGCTGCCAGCAAAAGGCTATGTAAGAGCAGAACTAGAGCCAACAGAGAATCATGAAAAGGTTCTAAAGGAAGAGTGGGTGTCCATTGGGAATATACAGCCCAACTTAACATGTGCTTCATAAATCCCCTTTAATTATGACTGTATTGAAGAGCATGTTGAAAATCATTTCAATGTATTCTCTCCTATTTCTAACCCCAAACTTTATTTGAGGTTGCTTTCCATGAAGCTTTCCTTAAACATACCAAACCCATATTTCTTTACTTCTTAATACTCTATAATATTTGCCATGGAATCTTATACTATCTTTTTGTTACATAATTGCTCTGTTTTATGCTTTGCTTATTCTGTCTTTTTAAAGGTTATAAAATCCTATCTTGATATAAGAGCATATTATGTCTTAAAGAAGTTATCAACCTTCATGGTGCATTATCATCTTTTAAATGTTTATCTACGGGCCGGCCCGGTGGCGCACTGGATAATGCGCCGCTTGGGAAGCGCAGTGGTGCTCCCGCCCGAGGGTTCGGATCCCACATACAGACCAGTTCCCGCTCACTGGCTGAGCGAGGCGCGG
>NW_007737239.1:0-697 GCF_000696425.1 Galeopterus variegatus | reverse complement strand
CACTGAGGGTTGCGATCCGTTGCCGGACACGGAAAAAGACAAAAGACCAAAAAAAATAAAATAAAATAAAATAAAATAAATAAATAAATAAATAAATGTTTATCTACGTGTTTTGCCCTACCTAAGGAGGCTTTGTTTCCTCAGGAATAGAAAGGGGCAACCTCCATATATATTTTTTTCTTTTTCTTCATTTTTAGATATAATTTTAATCTTATAAGAAGCCGAGACTTAGTAATTTTTGAAAGCCTGAAGATGTTATTATGGAAAGCTAGTAATTGTAACACATTGTTTTAAATGTATCTTAATAATAATTTATTATATAGTATTTATTTAAATATAAAAATAATGTTCCTAACTGAAGTATAGCTACTTACAAATTTGTGATGGCAAGAAACAGATAATATAGGTCTCAGTTTTTATCTAGAACTCTTTTCAATATACAAAACCATCTTTTCTTATATCTCTGAATTATCTAGCGCAGGACTTTTCATGGAGTTGTACAATAATACAAAATTTCAAATTTAATTGAATTTTTCTTAGTTCACATTTATTTGATCAAAGAAAAAAAAACTGGGGGAAAAGAAGACTTTAGAATGCTTTGTGGCTCCTAATAGTTTGTATAGGTCTTTTTTTTTATTTTTATTTATTTATTTTTATTTTTATTTTGTCAATATACAATGTAGTTAGTTATTGTGTC